>NW_024731852.1:10865883-10935883 GCF_018991925.1 Homarus americanus
AAATGAGACGGAGAAGGGGAGGAGATGCAGAGGGGGGGTGGGGAAGAGAGTTCTTGGCTGGCAGATAATTTGTCCTACACTCTGCAGGGATCTCTGAGAGCCTGAGGAGAAATACGACACAAATAAAATAAATGTATTAGTGAACTGAGAGAGAAAGTGAACACAACATATCTATTAAGTGAGAGTGAGTGAGTGAGTGAGGAAATATGAGAGTGGAGGAGGGAGAATATGGGTCTTTGTTGACATAATATTTAACAGTATGAGTGAATGAATTTATGAATGGCGTAGATCACAGCCTCAGGTGGAAGTAAAATGAGCTTTAAATGAACCTTGTCACTTAATGAAATATTCAATATTATTCTTTATTTGTTTGATCTTTCCTAGATGCGATATGATGTTACTTTTATAATGTTCATTTTTATGAATGTGTAAATAATTTTGTGCTCCTGTAAAACATTGAGCAATAATTTATAATGCAAGTGTTAATGTGTGCTACTGTATAATACTTATAATGCCTTCCTTATTGTAGTCTTTGATATAATAAATGTAATATTTTACATGTCAGAGAAGTGTTCATAAACTATATATAATAAAAAGAATAAAAATTACGTTTTAAAATATTCTTATTATTATTTGTCCTATTTTGCACTTTACTTGAGGGGGTTTTGTCCAAGGGTTTGTCCTGGGGTTGTCCGGACCCCTACCACCACACACCTAGCGCACCACCACACAAGAACCCAGTACAACCCCGTATACACATTACGACGAGTCCAACAACTATAGTGTGAACCATCTGCTTCAGGTTGCCCAGCCACTAACATGAAAGGTCGGGGGTATGAGACGTAATCCGCACACACACTAGAGAGAGAGAGAGAGAGAGAGAGAGAGAGAGAGAGAGAGAGATATGTGAACTCTGGTATACACTGTAGGACTTAGGCCAGTGAAAAACAGAACTAATTATGTTGAAGAGGATATATTTACACAACCCATCGAGTGAACCCTTGTGAAACTTTGCATTAAGATGAGTTCATACGTCATCCTGAAGGCCAGCGACTCTTAGTATTCAGGAATGGCACTGATAAGAATAAGCAATGTTCTTTTCAATAAGTCGTGTTTGCCCTCTGCAGCTCGTAAGGTTTTTAGTAAGAGATCCACTTTGGAATTTCAATCTTGTGACTGGTTTAAAGATCCGTATTGTACACTTGGTTAGGGTTTTAGGTTTATTATTTAACTCTCTCTCTCTCTCTCAGCTCAAGTGTGACCAACTGAGTTTATTTTTTAAGAGTGTAAGGCGTTCATCTTCCTCAGGGGGAGGGGGGGGGGGCAAAGAAATATCCTGTATAACCAAATTTACATACCAGAACAGGATGACAGGAGTTAAGGAGTAACAAGTGGAGTGAAGTGGTTTAGGAAGAAGGAAGGAAAAAAAATAGGAAACAAGGAATGAGAAGAAGCTTTTAACCAAATATATGAACATTTTTTTCAGGAAATTTGACCTTAGAAAATATTGGGTATGGGAGAGACGTGTGGGTGTGTGTACATAAGTGTGGGTTAGTTTGTTTGTGTATGTGTAGGTTTTTACTGAAGTGCGGGCGATGTACAGTGCTGGAAATACTCTGCTACACCGGCCACTGTACTGTAAAATACATAACATTTCTGGGTAAAACATGACGCCAGAATGTCAAGGTTCACACGCTGACCTTTTGTGGGATTACATTATCTTATGCCAAAGGTGTGTTAGGGGCTAATTAACGTGGACTGATGGTCGGAATATAAGTGTGTGTGCATGTGTGTGTGTGTGTGTTGGGAGGGTGTAGGTGTGTGTGTGTGTATGGAGGAGGTCTAGATTATATGTGTACGTGTGTATAGGTGTGTGTATGTGTACGTGAGAATGTATGTGGTGGGTAATATGCAAGAGCAGTAATACGGTCAGTGGTCGTTGGTGGCGATATTTGTTGATAGTGTTGCTGCCCTGGTGTTTCTTTACATGGAGGGCAATTGTGGACCTTTAAACTCCTTTTGTGTGTGTGTTAAAAAAAAATAATAAAATAAACATTCAAATATCTAACCACTTATTTTTATATTTCAGTTTTAAGTGAAAAAATAACAGTTAAATTTGATCTTATGAATTTTGGTGACTGAATGGTGAAGACCGTGTGGGTGGTCCTGGACTTAACCCAAGTGGCCGCTGGCTCACACTCGGCGGTGGCGGAGAAAAAAAAAACTAAATTATTGGCAGGAAGATCTCGTGTGGGTTTATATTCTCAAAGGATCGTATGATGGATATTCCTCGTAACTAAAGATCTTGAGAATTCATGTATCTGATTCACTTAAAGAAAAATAAATTAAAAATTGCAGAAACTTTTGAACGATTTATACCATAATTTTATGTAGTGTTAAATGTACAGTGTGTAATTTGTGTAGTCTCTCTCTATACTTCTAACGACTAAATAATTGAGTAAACATTTGAAAACCTAGGCACAAAATGGTATATTTAAATGATCTTTACCTCACTCTACCAAAGCAAAATATTTAATGTATTTATATGAAAGAAAACACCATGGCTAAGCTAGGTATCATTGTTGTCATCACGCTTAAGAACTTGGGAGGGACGTTGAAATATTAATCATCATAATGTGTATTTTTAAGTTACCAAAAAATGGATGAAAATGAAACAACAGTCCAAAGTTATTAAAAAATTGAGGATGCGATTAAAATTCTTTCGTAATTCTAATAATGAAAACGTTTAATTGGTGGAAAAGAAAAATGACATTTACATGACAAAATAGATTTGAATTTATTGTTTGTATTGTAACCAGAAATAAAAGTCATGCGGGACTTTTGTAGAGGGGAAAACAATAGCGAATTTGTATCGGAGGTAAATTGTTTTGTCAGGTCTAACACCATCCAGGTAGCTGTTTTATATATATATATATATATATATATATATATATATATATATATATATATATATATATATATATATATATATATATATATATATATATATATTATATATATATATATATCACTGTCAAATTTGTATTGCCAAACTTTATACTGGTAACACACTTGACTTCAAACACCTTGGGCACTGGTGTGTGTGTGTGTGTGTGTGTGTGTGTGTGTGTGTGTGTGTGTGTGTTCATTCATTCATTCATTCATTCATTCTCACTGTTTAATTGTAGTGAGGCAGAACACATGACTATATAATACAACCAACCTCTTCTGTTTCACCTAATTCAGAGTAAGACCTTGCTTTCTAGTTAACATGCAGTCTCGGTACAATTTTGCCGCCATTTTATTTTACATTTTTTGTGTGTGTTTTTGTTTGGACTGGCTCGTTAGATCGGCTTATATCTCTCCAGTTAGAAGAGAAAAGGCAAAAAATCAAACACACGGACCTCAGAGGAATAATTTGTGTTGTTGCTTAAGTGAGTCATTTAGATATGTCTCACCCCCCCCTCCTCCTCCAGGATGAGCAAAAATTTAAGGTGTGGACTTTAAAGAATTTGGGCCACGAATTTAATAGGATAATTTCGTGAATATTCCGTTCTTAAGTAGGCCTATATATGGTTTTCACGAGTCACTGGTGAATTCTTGACAGTCCAGTCCAGGTAGTGTCCAGTTCCTTCACTTCTCAGGACAAAAGTTTGGATTATCTGAAGATTAGCTCCCTCCCCCCGCCAAGCTCATTTCGTCTGATGATTAAACACCCTAACAATGCCTTGGGGATGAATTAAGTTAGGGTTGGTTAGGTTAGTGTTAGCGTGGTTGGTCTTGAGGTAATATAAGCCGGTGGAACTAATCTTCAGGTGATTAAAAAGTTCCTTGATGTTTGGGTTTGTTTTGTCTCCTGAAGTAGTCCACCACACAGCCTCGTCTTACGCTGCCTCACACACACAATTACATTACCTGTGTGTGGAAGGAATTATCAAATTTGTCATAACTTTAGCGTTTAAATTAGTATATTATATACAGTATAGTTGTGATTTTAAATATATATTATAGATAATTACCGTTTAAATTAGAAAACATTAGAATTACGGTAGAAATTAATTACGAAATATATTACTGACACTTTCATTTGAATTAAAATTTATAATAATATTCCCTCATAGCGCCGCGCCCAATCACCGGTCTGCCCTCCTGTGTGTGTGTGTGACCCAGATAACATTGCATGATTGCAAGACATGTCCGTGATGAATGGGCGACACATCCTTCCGTTGTGTCACAGCTCGTCCTCCTGAGATAATACTGTAGGAATATTTGGGTCTCAATGGTCAGAGAGAAAGAGATCATCCCTTAAAACAGTAAATACTAACACAGTCGGTACAGACCATCAGTAAGTCTTCACACATTAGCCCAGGTATTGTGTTGACACTCGTAAATAATGTTCTCTTAGCTCTATTCCTGAATGAATTTCAAGGACCTGAATATCTCGGGACCTCAATTGTTTTAGGGCTGAATTGATTTCAAGAATGTAAGTTGTCCTGGAAATCTCCAGGGTCGACGACGTATATCCCTAAGACGAGTGAAGGTTTAATGCCTTTTTTTATTTTTTTATTTTTTTATTTTTTATTTTTTTATATCTCGCTCTCCTCTTCTCTCCCCGGAGATTAGCCCACCCGGGCATAGGTCACTGACCCACATTGGGGCCTGGGGGGCGAAAATGTAATAATAGTAATGATAATAATAATAATAATAATAATAATAATAATAATAATAATAATATAAAAGAACCATAAAGAAATGCAAAAATTAAAAAAAAAATCAAAAGTGAGAAACAATATATGTATGTTGTGTTGTCAATAGTAAGAGAAACAATTGAGACCCTGCAATTGTGTGTAAATGAGGCAGAAGTCAGATCAGCAACCTGGGACTTGGTCACAATTTTCATGATGCCATATGGCAGCAGGGTCTACCATTAGACAACACATTATGCTTCCAATATCTTTCCAGGCGGTAATACCTCCCTGTTTAGTAGCTGCCTACTACCTGTTAATGGCTCTTGTACCTCAGATGTCTCAAGGATGGATATATCAGGGCTCTCCTCGGGATCAGGGCCTGTGTGCCTCAGGATCAGGGTCTGGGTGCCTCAACATTAGGGTCCGGGTACCGCAAGGTCAGGGTGCCTCAGCATTAGGGTCTGGATGACTAAGGGTCTAGGTACCTCAGGTTCAGGGTCTGAGTACATCGGGATCTAGGTACCTCAGGATCAGGGCCTGGGTGCCAAAGGACCATCGTAACACTAGGTTGTCTGGGTCTATTGTGAGGGTGATTAGTATGGCGACCCCTGGAAGAAGAAGTCTTCATTTTCTAATGCCGGGGATGATGAGTCTCACTGCTCCTCCAGCCTCAAGAGACCTTTTCAGGGTCGACGAGGCGCTCCATAATGGTTTATGTGTGTTGTGATGAGCGTGAGCGACAGCCCGACCATGCTCAAGGCCCCTGCACGCTACTACACTTCAGAACAGGTTAGGCCTTGTCAAGACATGCCAGGTCACATCAGGACATTATAGGGCACAACAAAGTACTTTAGGACATATGTTTTTTTAGCTTTTATTTAAAATTTTACAGTTTACATATATATTATACAAAGATATTACATATTATTGTAGTACAGTATATTTGCCTGTAAAATATGTTGATTTTTTTTTAAACACATTTGATCACCCATTTATTATAACATATCCCAGTTTTAATAAAGGACATTCCAGGACACACCAATGTACTTCAGGACATTCCAGGACACACCAATGTACTTCGTGACATTCCAGGACACACCAAGGTACTTTAGGACATTCCAGGACACACCAATGTACTTTAGGAAATTCCAGGACACACCAATATACTTCATGACATTCCAGGACACACCAATGTACTTCAGGACATTCCAGGACACACCAATGTACTTCGTGACATTCCAGGACACACCAAGGTACTTTAGGAAATTCCAGGACACACCAATGTACTTCAGGACATTCCAGGACACACCAAGGTACTTCGTGACATTCCAGGACACACCAATGTACTTCAGGACATTCCAGGACACCAAAATATCGAGAAAATACTTCAAACATCCTTGTCTAACTCTTCTTAATATGTTATAAAGTACATCACTGCTTGAAATTAACAAAGGATTTTGTTTACAGATTAGCGGGTTTGCTGTGATCATCGTGGGGGCAGTAATAGAGGCCCACTACAGGGCTTACCTTGACTTCATCTCGTCTAGCTATGTGTCTGCCTCATCCATCCTCATCGCCGTGGGCGTCCTCATCTTTGTGGTGGGATTCTTCGGTTGCTGTGGTGCCGTCAAGGAGAACCACTGTATGGTCGTTACGGTGAGTCTCGATTGTTTTAACACATTTTTGTTGGGTATTACTTTATTTCCAGCATAATGTAAATGGTACAGATATAGACCCTCAAATACAGGCCCCTTGGGACTAAGACTGAACCATTATTGAGAATTTTCCAGTTTCCTGGGTCCTAGGTCATCTGTGTCACCCTAGGCTTATCAGTAGACTACATTAAGTTGAATATTTGTTTTACTTCTTAACCCCTTCACTACAAAGACGCCACCTTTAATATTCTATTTGGCTAATGCCAAAGGATTTTATTCAGCACAGAGGGGACCCCTTACACAAGGGGTTAAATCAAGCTGTGCAGATTAGCAGTGCCCAAGAGCCTGGACTAGGGGCCGGAAAAGTACTGTATTTCTTTTCAAATCCACGTGCCCAGTACTTGCCCGACAGACATGTAAATATTTTGAGAGGAATTCCTTACCTTTCCATACGTGTTTAACCAAGAGGTCCATCATCCAGCAAGGTAACGGGAAAGTGATGGAGGGTTGTGTGCGTGTGCTTGACCTGACACCATATCGTGATGTCACAGCTGAGCGAATTGATCCCTCCTATTTCTGTTGGTCTATGCACACAATGACCAGACCTGAAAGTCTGTGTAAAAACTCCCGCTGAATGATTGCTGTGTAAGCAAAGTTGTGTTATAAATTGAAGTGAAAACATCAACATGATAAAGAAGCAAGAATATTTGATGGGCCCTAGTGATCAGTGAGTTGATAAACACAATGTATTTTAATACAGTACTGTATTTTAAAATGTTCATTTAACTTTTTCCATTAAAGAAAAAAAAAGCAAATTTCACCCCAAAATTGTCATGGCAAGCAAGAAAAATAACCGAGCAAGAAAATTTCATAAGTCATTTGCCTGGGACAAGTAAATTTTCCACATAATTTGCTCATCCTGGGTTAAATAGAAAATATTGTAGCCTGATACAGGGTAGAAAATGTCCGGTTTTCTGAGATCTGGTTTCTAGGGTCTGTACCTGTATTTCCATTGTTCCAAAGGTGCATTTTTACTCTACTACCTGTAGAGTAACTGTTATACGAAGCAGGCAGGAGGTGGTGAGTAAAGCGAATGTTGTACAGATGGTCCATGTGCCTTAAGATTCTATTACAGTTCTTACATCATTTTATTTGTAGATAGCTTTTCCATAATACGTGCACCTCTGTATATCACTATGTACAGTATAATATTATGGTTTGAAATTATCTTTTATTTATAATTTATTTATTTTATTTTATTTTTAAATACCGCAAAAGGTACAGTACTTAAGAGTGGCATGGCTTGTACAGAACAGCCTTCAATAAAAAATCTCACCACTAGTCCTGTACAATACTGTAGTTGTTTGTCTAAAAATTGGTGGAAAACACAGCTCAGTTTTCCCTGCTGTGAAATCTTATTACTGAAAACAAATATGGCTTTTGTCAGAATGTAGTGGGATTTGTTGCAACAGTAGAATGTCATTTGATGTATTGTACAGTACATTGCTGTAAATTTTACAGCACTGTATACTTGTAGTTTATTTTATGACAAATTCAACTCATTGAGAATTTCAATTTATTTAGTTTGCTGTGTTGCTGAACATTATGTACTGTACTAGTATTTACTGTATGTTATTTCCAGTTTGCTGTGCTGCTGTGCATCATTTTCGTCATGCAGTTGGGCGTGGGCATTGCTTCTTACATCCTACGCTCAGATGTAGAGACCTTCCTGCATCAAAACATGCTCATCACTATGCGTAACTACTCAGATGAGTACCCTGGCATCTTCAAGACATGGAATGTCATTCAACATGAGGTAAGACCAGTGGCGGATTCGGGGTGGTGGTGCGGGTGGCTCTCTCGAACCCCCCTTTTCTCTCAAGACTTACCTGGCCATGGCGTGGTGCCAGTTCAGGTCAAGTGTCAACTTATGTCAAAACCAACATGCCCCCTATCAACTTGTAGACATTCCTGGCTAGTGGAATAACATGCAATTGGTCCTTTTTTTATCGGTATACATGGATTAGTCAGCGATGTCAAGTGCAGGTAATTTATCCTTGCATTAAGCCTCTAGTCAGTTGGTGTCAAATTCTTAAAATTTCAAAGGAACCACCAAACTTACAGCCACAGGGTTACTGCCACAGACAGTAAATAATATGGGGAGTGGCTTGGAAGTTAGAGTAGGTGATCACAGGTGCTGGCGCTGATGAAGATTCCCCCACACAAAGGAATTAGACATCAGCAAAATCATATATAATTAATGTATTTCAGGGTTATTATACAAGATTTTTTATTTTGCCTGTGCAGTATATCTGACCATCCACAATTTTGTATTTATTTTTTTTATCAAGATAGTCTTTCTTTCTCTGGAAGGTAAATGGTAAAATCCATTTTTTTTAAAGTTAATATTTCAATCAATCTCAATGAAGGAATGCACTGAATTTAATTACCAAATGTTTAAAATGGCAAAAGAAAATGCAAACAAGCTTAAATGGAGTGAGGTAAGTTGGGTGAGGTCATTGGGAGGACAGGTTGTCTAATCCCGAAAAAAAAAAAATCATGACCATGAGTTAGGTGTAAGGTTATGTATATATACAGTGAGTTCTGCTATAACGCGTGTTTTGATAACGCGAATTTGCTCTAACGCGATTTATGAATTCGGAACAATATTTGTATAACGCGAACGCTTGTTTGCTATAACGCGATTTTGGCTTACTATTTCTCCAATTTTGTGGTATTAACTGTGAATATGGTAAAGAAGAATATCTCCAAAAAGCGTTCTGATGATAGAATTCCCGGTGATTATCGTAAAAGAAAGGATATAACACTTGAAGAGAAGCTCGATGTTATCAACCTCAAAATCACCCTTCTCCCCCATCAAGTTACATTCATATTTTTTCAAGGTAAAGTGTTAAATTTACTGTATGATTTCATTATTAGATATGAATGTAACATTTATTTAGACTGTGCTATCCTTTGTGTTAGGCTAACTACTAAATTTTTTCGATTTCGAGTAATCTGCACCTAACGCGATTTTCTATAACACGATATTTTACAAGAACACAATTATCGCGTTATAGCAGAACTACCTGCAGTATAAAACCTGGGCCCCTATCTCACCTCAGCAAGCCGATACCTTTGACAATTCCTGTGTGTGAGAATTACGATGTCATTGGCAAATCAGTTAACAACAACTGGTGGCTAGGCCTGGCTGGCCAACTCAAGTTCAACCATTATAATGTGGAAATCACAGAGGGCCTGTGTATAGTGTACCTAGTGTCAGGTTATAACTGTACATATTATTTATGCTTACTTCCTTGGAAATTATTGACAGTATAGTAATAAGCATTGTTAAAAAATCTGCAAAACCAAATTGTGGTGGAAATGTGTGAAATACTCTGATGGTAGTATGATGACAAACTATGTTTCATTACTTTGTTGTTTAAGGTATCTAATAAAATGTGATTTATATGTGCCTATAATGCAATGCTATATTGTATTGTCAATCTCTGGGAGTCATCTAGAATGAATTAACCTTTAAGCCCCGGGTTAGGGTGCTGCTGGCAGTAACCCCCATGCTGGGATAAATCGAGGAAAAAAAAAAAAAAAGGGAAAATAGGCGGACTTTCTGGAACGTCACCCGGGGTCTAAGGGTTAACAACTCCCTTAAAAATACTTTTGGTTTCATTAATTTAATTGTTAATGGTATTTAAATGAAATATGACATTTTTTCTATCCAAACTTGCGACTTTGTTCCTGTGAATTTATTTCCATTCATCTAAAACTCAAATCCCCCACCCTCTCTTAAAATCCTGGATCTGCCCCTAGGTAAGGCCCATTACTGTGAATTCACTTTATTCTCCTCTTGCTGAAAATATAAGTTAGTATCTCTTGATGTATATTGTAGTTGGTCTCCTCTAGCTGTAAATTTAGATTACCGTAGTACAGTACAGTGGTCCCTCGGTTAACGAACACAATTGGTTCCACAGAGTCGTTCGTTAACCGAAAATTTCGTTAACTGAATCTATTATTTCAATGAGATATTGGGTAATTGATTCCAACTCACAGAAAAAGTACATACAAAGTACTCTATACTGGTAATAGAATTAACAAAACATTAAATATAAACTAAATACAGTACAGTATTGTACTGTACAGTATACTGTATAATAATAAATAAAAAACAATAGAATACTATATTTTAACTTAATTTGAGGTGTATGTTGTATTCCCGGCAGCTTTGTTTACATATCAAACAGCTGATTGTAGAGGCAGTTGATGATGACATGCCATATTCTTTACAGAGTGCATTGGTTCTAATGCCTTCTTCATGTTTCATAATAATTCCTGCACTGTATATTATCAATATGTGAACTAAATTTCAGAATGACCAATAATTTTAATGTAAAAATTAAAAAATGTTCAAGAGACCAACAAACTGGATGTTCGCTCCATTGTAAACAAAGTTAAACTGAGAAGCGTTGGTGGGTGATTCGATCAGCTGATTGGCACACAAAAACTGTTCCCTGTACTGTATATATTATCAATATGTTAACTAAATTAGAATGACCAATAATTTTATTATAAAAAATGCAAAAATATTCAAGAGCACAACTTTCTTGATATTTACTCCAATGGAAACGAATGTAAACATAGAACCAATGACTGTACTGTATTGGCGGACTAGCCGATCAGCTGATGCGCACAACAAAGCGTGTTTCTCGTAAGGCTTTTATTAATCGAAGTTTTGTTCGTTAATGGAATTGAAAATCCTTATGGGAGCTAATTCGTTAACCGAAATTTCATTAATTGGAACGTTTGTTAATTGAGGGATTTCCCATTGCCATAAGCTTAAATTACTATTCACCTAATGGAGACATGTATAAGTTGGTATTCTCTTGAGGTGAATTATTAAGTAAGTTTATATTATTACTATACCTTAAAGTATAGTGGTGTATAAGTGGATAATGTTAGTACAGTAAGTCCTCGCTTAACGTTGCGGTTACGTTCCTGAAAATGCAACGTTATACAAAACAATTTTCCCCATAAGAAATAGATAAAATATGGGAGTTATGTTCCTGAGCCCCCCTTTGCCCCATGAAATACATTACATATACAGAAATTCAATGGCATTTTTGTAGAAAAAAGTATACACTATATATAAAACTAAATCATTTTGTACAATATTGGTACTCACCGATGGGCAGAGGTGGTGGAGCAAGTGTGTGGTGGGTAGTGAAGTGGAGGAGGCGGACGGAGGGAGCAGAGGAAGAGGAGGGAGGAAGCGGAGGAGGAGAAGGGCGGGAGTGGTGGGTGGTGATTCCCTGAGATTCGCTGGCTGCCTCCTCCTCCCGCTCTGACTGGCATTCCTTCTCCATTTTCGTAGCAAGGGTAATGGTCTTATGTTGCCTCTTCACAACAATGGCATCAGTAGCACTTGATGGGCGCTTGGATGCTATTTCGAATGGTTACAGTACAGTATTAATAGCAAAAACACTTAAACACACACCAACGCTGTGGAAGCCTAATAAAGACTGGCATCACTTGGGGATGCTGTGACGTTCTGCGAATGAGAAGTACTGTAGTGCGCCGAGAGCGTAGCGCGGCAAGATGAGAGAGGGTGGTGTGCCGTAAAATGTAGTCCGTGACGACGCAAAAACACGTTAAATTGAGTTATCGGGACGTTAAATGAATTATTGGTATCTAAAGAGTAGCGACGTTGTACCGAAACAATGTTAAACGGGGCGATGCTATACGAGGACTTACTGTACAGTAATATCTCTGTTAGCCGGAATCCCTCAAACCTGGAACCCTCCAATAGCTGGAATTGAAATTTTCTCCGTAAATCGTTCCCAAAGCCGGAATTTTCCGACTTTCGGAACGATTTACCAAGGGGCACATTTTCCGGAAAATTTTCCCAATACCCCGAAAATTTAAGGAATGGGGGATTTTTTTTTTCTGGGGTTGAGAGATGAAAATTGGGCACATTTTCTGGAAATTCCGAGAAAATTTTTCCATTACTCGGAAAACTTCCGGGGATGAGGGATTATTTTCCAGGTTCGAGAGATGATGTAATGGGCAATTTTTGGAACTTCCGAGAAAAATTTTCCTTACCCGTCAATTCAATTCAGTGTACAGTGGTCCCTCGGTTAATGAACGGTTCGATTAACGAAATTTCAGTTAACAAATTACCTCCCATAAGGATCTTCAATTCGGTTAACGAACAAAACTTCAATTAACGAAATCCTTACAAAAAACATGTTTTGTTGTGAGCATCAGTTGATGGGCTAGTCTGCCAATTCAGTAATCTGTTCTATGTTTACATTCGCTTCCAGTGGAGTAAATATCAAGAAAGTTGTGCTCTTTAATATTTTTGCATTTTTTATATTAAAATTATTAGTAATTTTAAAATTTAGTTAACATACTGATAATATATAGCACAGTGCAGTGCTGATTTCAGTAAAATAATCTCGAATTACACCTAGTGAACTTAAAATTTTATTGGTGAAATCACTGCAACAAGCATGGGTCCCTGAAAGGTGATTTCTCCTCCATCCCCACTTCCTTCTCTTCTCCCTTTTCCTCCAACCCCACTTCTCATTCCCATCATCATTATCATCAACCAGGAACCTTCTACATACACACCTCAAAGTAAGTGTACCTACTTTATTGCATTTTTTTTTCTTTGTATGTACTTTTCTGTGAGCTGGAACCAATTACCCAATATCCCACCGAAACAATGGATTCGGTTCACGAACGACTCTGTGGAACGAATTGTGTTCGTTAACCGAGGGACCATTGTACTGGACATTGCATTATGAAATGTGTGCATCACCCATTGGCTGAACAGTAGTGTATATTTTTGTTGTAATGATGTGAATTGACCCTCAAATGGCAGCCATTATCAGTGGAAATTTCATGTTCCCTGCATTCTATTTTTATGCATATTGGGAGAGGGGTTAAACAATATCGTATACATATTGGTGGATTTTAAAATATTTCTTATGTGTTAAATATACCATGTGGGAAGAGAAACTGATAGGTTTCATACTGGGTGAAAGTGTGAATTGTCTGAATGTTGGGAATAAAGCACAAATGCGAGTTAAACGAACAAATTTGTGCCAATTATCCATTAGGGTACTTCAGTTTCTCACACCCTGGCTTAGGGGTGCATGACGTTAGACAAGGTCGAAGAACACCAATGTAGAAAACGTCATGGTCAAGCTGGCTCATGTAACACAGGACCATTCACTTACCCTTAATCAAAAGATAGAATTTTTTTAGTTATTCGATTTTGATGTTTTAGTGTAATTTTACATTTAATTTCTCACATCACTTTCTGATGGTGGATGTTTATCTGTTAACACATTTAAGGGATATATAATTTATTTTCCTAAATTTTAAAATCAAGTTTGTTTATTTATTTAATCCGTGTTTGTGTGTTTCAGCATGCTTGTTGTGGTACCGATGGCTACAAGGACTGGGAGCTTACAAACTTTGGTGTAGAGTATGCTGGAGTTCCTGATGATTGCTGCAGAGTAAACACTCACCTATGTGGACAGGACATGTTCAACAAATCTCCTCAGGAAGTAAGTTCCTGAAGTGTAAATTTTAGTGTGTATGATTTGGTGTCTTTCTTACAGCTATAGTGATTGAGCTTCTCGCATTTTTAAATGATTCTTCATTTATATCAATGTCACAAGGACCAAATTCATCTGTATACACCTGCATATCACACCTTTAATCTTACCTACATGTATTATATCCTGGGAACATCTCGTATGCCACACACAGTAAGGACACCACCAGAACACATGTTTTTTGTTTTGTTTTTATGGGGAATAGCCCACCCGGGCACAGGTCATCGAACCACAAAGGGAGCCTGGGGGGGGGGCAAAATAATAGGAGTAAAAAAAAAATCAGAGGAGAAAAAGACTATGTTAATCTACACCACGAATATGTTGGAAAACCATTTTTTTGAAGTGAGACAGATTGTAAGAGGATAAAACACACAAGAAGGAAGAGCGTTCCACAGTTTGGCTGTATAAGGAAAGAAGGATGCACTTGAGATAAATGTATAGTATATTATCAGGTGCTACTAAGAGAGCTCAGACACTCAATTGGATCAGCTATGTCAATATTATTATTATTATTCACGCTGTATCTGTAGTTTTTTGGCTAAATAAACTTTTCAATATCATGAACGAATTATTTTAGTGTGCACAACATCCACATAAAAATGGTGGGCACCGTGGGCAAGACGAGTGTTATGAGCCCACTGCCTTGCCAGGGGTACACAGGGTACCAAAGCCACCGAACATTGCACGTTAAAGTCCAGTCCCCTTTACTAGTGCTTTAACAGGGGCTCGTCAGGTTTTGGGCAGTGTGGCTGCTCTGTGTTTGTTTACATTCGATAAAGAAACTCGCAATAGTAAACATATTATAGAATCAAAGTAAAACAATATTAAAACAAATACCTCAAAGATAATTAATTGTGAATGTTTATATGATAATAATAATGATAATAATAATAATAATAATAATAATAATAATAATTAACGGTTTATTGAAAGAGCTTGGCAACCAGAAGGCTGAAAATATACAGTTACATATTTGGGGAATGGGTTTCGAATTACAAATAATATACAAGTAACATAAGTGATACATATAAGATATATAATAACTAGATGGGGAAAAGCTCAAACTACAGGGCATTTCAACATAGTGACAGTGCAAGAAGTAGTATTTACTGGGAGTGAATACACTGGTTTATTACAAGTTATTGATAATTTTTACAATGGTTGGGACTGGGCTGTTCTTATAGCGATCAGTTCGTGCACTTGTGGGCTGGATCGTTGTGGTGTCGAACAGCAATTCTCGGGCTAGGGATCTCAGGTGGTAGTAGGGCGTGTCGAGGATGGTGTAGAAGCTTCTTACCAAATTTGCAGATGAGGTCGTGGTGATGGTCAGTGAGAGTCGAAAGGGTCAGTGTGTTGAGTGCTTCTTGATATGTGGAGTAGGAAGGGGAGAGAATAATCTTGCATGCCCTCTTTTGCACTTTTTCTAGGTGTTTACATTGTGTGGTATTTAGGGAGGAAGACCAGGTAGGGGAGGCATAGGTGAGCTTGGGAAGTATGAATGTTGTGTAAACACTGAGGAGCTCGGGTGCAGGAACTCCGAGGGACTTGAGTCGGCGGAGGAGGTGGAGACGGAAACTGGAGGATTTGACAACTTCCCTGACGTGTGGTTTCCAATTTAGTTTGTTGTCTATGGTGATGCCGAGGAGCTTCATGGAATCTACAACCTGGAGTGTAAATGCACTAGTGAAGGGGACTGTACCTGTAAAAAAGAAGAGTGTGAAGCAACATTGCGGCAAAAAAAAGGGAAGAGAGTTTATAGACTAAAGGAGGAGAGTTAATAAGATGAAATCTAACAGTTGGACAGAGGAAGAACCACCTCAGATTTGAGAACAGAACTCAAGTTAGGATGAATGAATTCTTTATAAACCTGAAACTACTGCTCAGGATTGAAGTAGTTATGGCATCTGTCACATCTTGTGTGAAGATGTGTGTTCTGCATTACTCAAGGACTTGATTTCACCATTTTGCCATTGATAATTAATGGTTCTCCAAAGCATCCTTCAATTTTCTCAACAATTAAAAAACAATTAAGAGGAAGCCTAAGGTGATGTTGATGTTAGAAACAAAGTTGGAGTTATCTGTTTTGAGAAGTCTCGAGAATGAAAGCAGCTGCAGTGTTTGAAGGGATATAGCATGTGAATGGGCCATATATATATACTTCAAAGAAAAGTGCAGACATATTTGTAGTATTTTTAAACAGTCTAATGCATTTTCAGCCAAATTGATTACAAGATTGAGGAACAAGCATTAGAAAAGTTGGAAAAAAGGTTAGTTGAAGAGCAAGATAAAGTGTAAATACTGTACTGTAATACTAAACTATTTCTTCATTTATGAACAAGTGCTGAGGCTGTGTGAGCATCTAAAACAAAAACATGGTGAATCTTTAACTGATGATCGCCTTTTAGCAAGTAAGGGTTGGCTTGATGAGTTTAAGTTAGATTGACAGGTGAGGTTGACAATTCTGAATGTGGTGCTATTGCAAATTTTCCTGAGAAGTTTAAGACTATGGTGATGGTTGATGGACAAACTTGCATTTCCATAAGAGGAAAAAGTTACCCCCAGGGTTCTTAGCAGCAAAAGATCAAATGACACTTATTTATGTGACAATGCTGCCAGTAATTTAAGTACAGTACCTACAGGCCAATACTCATGAACCATTTTCAGAATTATTGCATTTAAATGTGCCATAGCCACCATACTCCACCTGTTGACTGGTAAGCCAGTAAAAAAGCCTCATGAATATGGAACCAGAGGAAAAGTAACAGCTAAGTAGAATGGAAAAACTTTTTCTTACCTTTTTATGGAATAGAATATGAGGGTACATTACAGTACTGTACAAGGGTATACTGTATGTAAAATGTGTATATTTTTTCAGGTTGATAAAGAGATTCACAAGGAAGGCTGCTTTGACAAGCTGAAGGGAGATGTGAAAGAGAATGTGACCATCCTGGGAGGTGTGGCCATAGGCATTGGATTTGTTCAGGTACTTTTATCATTTGTATATAAATATTTTCAACATATTTTACCATAAAACTCAGATTGTGTTTAAAATGCTTTGCAAACTTTGGTTTTTCTTTGTCATCTGTCTTTCCTTCTCTCTGTTTACAAAGCATAAGACAGTTGCAGAAAGGTGGGAGCCACACCTGCATTTGTCTTGTAATTTGGATGGATAAATTCAGAATATGAAATACAGTACTATACTGTCAACTTTAAAAAGAGGCAGAGTATTTTCAAACATGATCAAATTTAATTTTATAATAATAGTACTGTAGTGAAATAAAAAAAAATTAAAATCTTCATTTTCATCAAAGGAAAATACATACTTCTGATTAGGATTTTCTTTCATAACATTAAATTTCACAAGTGTTTTATGATTTTAGTGATGTACAATCACTATACATGTGTATACTGTATTCAATTATACGTATACTAGCAAATTTTACCACAAAAAATTCGAGCTACAGTAGGGGAGAAGGGATGTCTGTTAATGCTGGCAGTCCATTAAATCCAGTCATTTACTTCACCATTTACATTTGGTACTATACACTTGTGCTTTATACATACGATACACTTGCACTGTTTGCATATGATACACGTACACTGTTTGTATACTATTCTTATACGTACACTGTTTTCATATGATACTCTTACACTGTTTACATACTGTACAATACACGTTGTACACACAATCTTATATAATAACAATATCTGATACCAACTTATATATTAATTACCATTAAAGAGTACAGTAAACCCTGATTATTCACATATACATATACTGTACAGTATTAAAAAAATTTAATGCTTCTTTAAGAAATGAAACATTAATGCCATATTTAAGGTTCTTACACTAAGGTTAATGAGAAAATGTTGAATTAAAAACAAAACTTGAGGTAAAAACAACACTTTAACACAGAATGCAGTCAACAACAGAGTGGGAGAAGGATATCTGTGGGTGCCAACAAGCCTTGTGTTGACACAAGCAAAAATATTAGTGTATAGTAAATACTGTATTTAATAAGTTTAGAATGTGTTTTATTTATTATTGTACAGTTTTCATGTGATTGATATGTGCTTTTTTGTGTGCGTGTTTTTGTTTTTTAAGATTACACAACAAGTGTAACAGAACTTGACTGGCTAGGAAATGACCACTTCCCTTATTATTTTGATTTGTATTGGAATAATTCCTTCATTATTCATATAATCATTGTACATATTGACTTTTAATAGGAAACCATACCATATAAATAACAAGGACCCACTACTGTATATTGATATAAATTCCTGCTTTCCCATTTTGAAATGTTGCTGTCATAAAACATTTGACCAACTTACATAAAGGGTTTGGAGTCCACTGACTTAAAGGACAGGGTAACTAATCTTATTTATTTTTTTATTTCAGCTGATTGGAGTTGCATTTGCGTGCTGCCTGGCCAAGTCACTCAGGCGACAGTTTGAAACAGTGTAACTCCAAGTGGGAGCCTTTCCCCATACACTGGTAAAATCTCATCCTATATGAACTTGCTCGGACATTTGGCTCTCGTTTAGTGTTCATCATTCACTTATGCTTAGGAGACCAAGCTTCAGTGTTTTAAGGAGCTCATAAGATGAGATTTTTTTGTACTTGTTTGTGTGAGCAGTGTATCACCATTACTGGGTTGGGGTTAATTAGAAAAGTAACAAATGGAACATAAATAATTAATAAGTACCATAATTCTGATCTCTTTGAAGATATGCAACATCCTAGGTATAATTAAACAGCAATTTCAATACAGTTTAGCTATATGATATTGAACATCATGGTAAGAGTTGTTTGACTATGAGTGATCATGGTGCCTATCATTGTAGACTCAGTAACTCTTGGGCCAGTCATCCACCAGTGATGTGTCCGTCACTCTGGCAGGTGGCTGGCCTTAATTTGGCAAGTTTCTGGATGGCACAGGAAACATTGTGGAAAATGTATGAATTGCTTCATAGCCTTCTGTACACAAAACTATGAAGTGCTTGGACAAGGAAATATAATTAATTTGAGACTGCAGATGGAAGAAAATAAAGTAAACAATTGAAATAACAAATTTACACCCTATAAGATGCATATAATTTTAGAAGTGCAGTATTTCTTCAGAGGGAAGGCAAAATGCTCAATACCAATACTAAGGTTATAATTCTGAAGGCTTTTAAGTCACTGAATATACTTCAAGTTCCATCTGTAGTTTCAAGTGTAATTGTCATTCTTCAAGCAGTTCTACCATCAGTGGGCTGAGTTTACTACAAGATCAACTATCATGACTTGTAGATCTGAAGTTTTAAGGAATTGTTAATTTGAAGAAAAGTACATTTTTTTTTAATAACTGATCTACAAGTCAGAATATTTGGTGTTAACCCTACACATGCACAGTTTTATATTGAAAACTTTCTTCTTGTGCTGCAGCAGTTCTTTGAAAAGATGAGTAATAATTAAGTCTCAAGTTCAGTTTCAGTACTATTGCTTAACGAAGGCACACACACATGTACTAGAGATTGCAGTGATTTTTTTTTTCTATATCAGATATGTTTCTCTGAGTATTGTGAAGGTAGTTCAGAATGTATCATTTCTAGATCTTTATACATCCTATAAATACAAGCAATTCAGAATGCTTAATTTCTGATCTTTATATTTGAATATATAATCTTTTTCTTATTGCATTTGACGAATCCTTGTACTGTATAATTTTAGTTGGAGGAATTTTCATTTCTATAATTGTCTCATTCATAAAGCTCTCATGTTTTACTGTTATTTTTTTTATTACTTTGGTATATGTTTTTTACTGTATTGGAGAGGTAGTGTTTTAGCTTACAGTATTTTGTTTCCACAAATTGTCAACAAAAAGGGATTAAACTTATAAGAATTGTTGATGCATAAAATACATTGTATCTTAAAGGAGTAATGATTGTCACTGCACCTATTATTGAATCAATGATTACTGTATTTTTAAAGTTGCAGTCAATAAAATATAAAATGCAGTTACAGTATTACTGATATAATGATTATAATATTATGGTATAATGCTTACTGATGTAAGTACTGTACTGTACCTGCTATTGATGTAGTTATTACTAATGCACTTGTCATTTATAACTGATTATTTGTGTAATTATAATTATTTTTAATATTAGTACATTTGTTATTTATACAGTATTTGGGGTAACTGATTATTAAGTGCAAATACAGTTGATACTTATTAATCACACAAGTTTTCACTGAGACAGAGAGAGAATCATTACAGTAAATTTAAACTGATGATGACCACATTGTTTCATTAATCACTGTTAACAGAAATCTTTATAGATAATTTAATAATTGCTACTAACAAAATTAATGCTTTTAACAAATATTGTACAAAACAAAATTGATAGATACTTAATTATTGGAACAATGATAATACAGTGATGGTTGTTGATACGATGACAGCTGTCAATTGCATCGTTGACTTCAAGATTTATATTTTTAATCGGGGTTTCAGATACTGTATTATGATTATACGATATTTACAATGGAAATGTTGAATCTCAATGAGTAATATTTAAGAGCTTTATAGAGAACAGTGAAACACTAAGTGGCAAATTTAGGAAAACTAACCCAGCAATGTTTTGTGGTTCTTGTGTGTAGTTTGACCTTTTTGTTTTTAGAAATACAACAACAAAAATGAATGTATCCCCAAATTTTTGTGACTGTATGTAATTTTAATTTGTTATAACCTCATGTTTAGTTTCATCATTCCCAAGAGAAAACACTGCCTTAAATTAATGAGTTTTAAAAGGAGACACAAGTATTGATATAGGTTTAGAGGATACATATACAGTAGTAATTTACAGAAGAAGGTAAAGTATTGTTGGGTCAGCTTTCATGCCTCTATCCCTCCACTTCCGGTTGGTAGTTGCTGCTGTTATGCTTTACATTGGTGTTAGCATTGAGGAGCTGCTGGGAAGTTCTACCAACATCACAAGCTGATGATAGTTGTTTGTAGTGAAAACAACTTGCATCATAATAAGAACAGAATTAAACAGACTCCTTTTGGAAGTTGGCTAACTTGTATTGCGTCACGTAATCCTTGTGGAAGCAACCAATCAAACTGGGACTAAGAACCTTTTCCGTATTGGAGATGTGAAATTTGAGGTGGATGAAGTATGTGGTGAGGTTTATATTTTGTGGCTTATATGCTTGATGGAAAGCCTTAATATTTAAGGTAAATATATAAAGATTTAATGAGTGTGTCAGATCAGAGAGCAGCATAGTGTGGGCAGGATTGAAGGCAGGTGACTGTTTAGTGAGCTGTGAAGTTGTGGCTTCCTAATGCTCCAATAGTGGCAGACAAGTTATTCTTGTTTACAAATGTATAAAGCTTTCATATTGGCAGAGTAGCAGTATTTTGATATTTACCTACAGGATGGCTGGAAATGAGAGTTTAATATAAGATGTGCCAAATGTACACAAAAGAGAGACTGGCTTTTGTTTGGCTCTGGGCTATGTCCTGTTTGTTATAAATGGCACAAAAACTTCTTTTCCTTGTTATAACAAAGACAAGGAGCACATCTTTTGTAAGTCATATCATAGTTTGAATTTTTTGTAAAACTTCATCATGGCTAATAGCTCAGCTGCATAGTTAATTTTTGTATCTTCTGGAGAAATAGTTGTTGGGTACATGCCCTATCAATGCCATATTTTTTTATCTTTGTTTGTAACATGATCAATCATTTTGGTCTTTATGGAATATATACCCGAAGTGTATAATATTTACTTGACAATGTATTAAATAATTACCCCAGTTAACCAAATAAATGGCTCATAAAATGGCTGATCATGTCACATTTCCTTCGCATTCACGTGTGACTGTGGTGTACCTGTGGTGATGGTGTTTGAGTGGTTGCTAAGTTCCTGTTGAAGAGCTACCAGACTGGTCAAACTTGTGAAACATCATTATGCACATAATTGTGGAAATTTACTCATGGGAATAATATACTGTACCAACACTTTGTGCTTGTAATATAGTCAAGGCATAATCAGTGAAATATTTTAAAGTTATTCACATGATATTCTCTTCTGGTTGGTGGAAGGCTTTTACAAAATATTTAAATGGTTTAGAAGTGTGTGCCAGTCTTGGTGTGTTTTCACAAAAGTACCCCGAATTTTACCCAAGTTAACTACTCCTTGTCTTTCTCCTTTCCTCCACCCTCTCCTCGTCTTCTGCATTTCTGCTCTTAGAAAATTTACTTCATCCTTTCTCAATTAATCCCATAACTACATCAGTCTATTCTTTACTCTATATCTGAACCCAACTTCTCTCTCTATCTCTCTCCCCAACTTTCTCATATCATTTATTCACTAAAAGTTTCCTAAATTTCTACATCTTAACCTAAACCAACTCTGATTTGACCCTGTGGAGCAGCCTCCTGTACCTTGATATAGCTGCTCCCCTGTAATATTCAGATGGATCATTGCTTCACTTAGTCAGAGCACCTGGACTGTTGTTGTCATGCCAACCAGAGGACAACTTCCGCAACTTAATGCTGTGGTTCTGTCAATAACATGGGCAATGTACGTCTCCCACCACAGACAGCTTTTGGGCCTTAATGAGTAATTGCTGTTAGTATTTTTAGTTTGAAAGTGTGTCTCATTCATTTGGTAAGGGTATAGCTAGGATCATCTGCTCATGTCTACATTTTGTGATTGCAATTCTTGTATAAAGCTGTTGTCCTGAGCTTATGTAGATATCAAAATATATATTTTTAGTTAGATCTTGATAAGAGAGAGGAAGGAGAACAGATATATATATATATATATATATATATATATATATATATATATATATATATATATATATATATA
This sequence comes from Homarus americanus, assembly GCF_018991925.1. Lineage (NCBI taxonomy): Eukaryota > Metazoa > Arthropoda > Malacostraca > Decapoda > Nephropidae > Homarus > Homarus americanus. The sequence continues at coordinate 10,888,733 of NW_024731852.1, forward strand.
TATATATATATATATATATATATATATATAATATATATATATATATATATATATATATATATATATATATATATATATATATATATATATATATATATATATATATATATATATATATATATATATATATATATATATATATATATATATATATATATATATATATATATTATATATATATATATATATATATATATATATATATATATATATATATATATATATATATATATATATATATATATATATATAATATATATATTATATATATATATATATATATATATATATATATATATATATATAATATATATATATATATATATATATATATATATATATATAATATTCCTCTTTCTTTGTTGATGTAGTAAAGCAAGTGATGGTGTTATAACTACACTTGTCTATTTTGATGGTTGATGTGAGGTTGTGCTGATCAGCATTTCCTGTCCAGCTACATTACAACAATGAGATTTGAAGAGCTCTTTTAAGAAAGCTGTTCATCATCCATCTGAAAGGATGAATGAAGATATAACAAATATATTTTTTTTTTATTAGGTACAGGTAGTAGAGGTAAAGGTAATGCTGTTTTGCATAAATCAGCACACTGTAAATTGGCACTGTGCTCTCCTCTTTTGTACATCTGCATTTGTAATGGGAATGGCCCTTCCTATATTAACCAGTGCTTGGGATGATGTGACAGCAATAATCTTTATCTGGATTGAAGGAAAAAATATAGAAGTATTTTGAACCTTTGCACAATCGCACTTGTGAAATCTATTTTGCACCTTATTAACCTCTGTACAGTTAGCAGCAGCTTTTGAGTTACCTTGAAGAACCAGAAGCCAACAGTATTACGGTAATGCTCGTGGATAATAATGATCACCTTATAATCATAAATACAGCCACAATGATAAAAATCTTTCTTTGGCTTAACTCCTTCAAGGTCTCTCACCCTGCAGGGAAATGCTGCAATTATGTTTTAAAATATTTGGATATTTATACCTTATAATGTCATGGAAATCAATAATAGAAATTTGTGGAAACAATAAAATTGATTCAGGGTATTATGCATGGTTTTATTTAAAACTTTTACATACATCTGACACTTAATAAGCGGTTTCATTCACACCACCACCACCATCCACCCAGGTTACTCCAACAACCCTCTCCAATGTAACTCTGGTTTTTCTAATATTTTGGGCAATATTGTTGTTTTCTTTTGTCAGATATGGCAAGAACAATGTCTCGTGGTCTTTTGGATGACCTGACATTGCAGAATTAAAACAAAAAACACAAGAAATCTCTCACATTTGAAACAACCACGGTGTTGACACCTGAACTTACGTACAGCTGTACTTAACCTTAATTTTTTCAATACTTGTATTATTAAATACGTTCCAAGTTTTTTGGGGGGCCATATATAGCAAGATAAAGGTCTCGCCTTCCTGTAGATACTGTACACCTGTACCTGGATATCGACAGACATTACAGAATTAAGGAGATACAAAAAAATATGAACTCTTCAAACAATTTCTTGGCTAGTGACCAATTAAGAGATGGGACACACAACTCGTTTCCAATACCAAAGGAACTAGTACGAATCGGACATGACATTTCCTGGGTTTATATAGCAAGGACTAGAATGCTTGAACATTGATAATTCAACACACACCTGCATCTGATTTTGCCATTGGAAGTTGTAGGGTTGGTACAGTGTCACCCTAAATTTCGTTAACTCTTCCTGCCAGCTATTGGTACTGAGAGTTTCAAACATCTGAAGTCGGCAGTGCAGCAATAGCTGGCTGGGAGAGTTGATGAACTTTTGGGTGAGACTGTACAGCCCATGGATACAGAGGATTACTTTTTCTTGGTGAAGCTTTTAACTGCACTTTCTTTACGTTGTACTCAAGTCTGTAATCACTTTCTTTGAAGTGGAGAAAAAAACCAGGCAAATTTGGTGCTTGTTTTTCAGTGCGCTTGCGGCCATTTATCGCAAGTTTTCTTATCTCTGGGAAATCTGTAATATTTGATGTGCTCTCTGCTTGGCATTTGAACACTGCTGGTACACCTGTATATTGGACAAATAACCATAATTGACATATTAATTGTTGATATACTGGTCTCGGAAGCAGACGCGGGCACACTCGGAGCTCACCAGATGATCAGTGTTTACAAGTTTTGTCAGACTTGTGCAAGGTGTGGGTAAAACAAGTGCTTGGTGAACTATACTTACTAGTATATGATTCATGGTGACGACGGCAACCACTTCATTTAGACGGTGGATGCTACCTCAGTTCAATCTCCGTCAATATTAAGGAGGTCCGTATCCCCCACCGGCTGCCTCTCCCTCCACACCACTGCCTCCTCTACTTGTTCCTTCACCTAGTCCTCCACGTGTTCTTCTACCTTTTCCTCCACACTACCGCCTCCTCTACTTGTTCCTTCACCTCCTCATTCACTTGCCAGGGATGTAATTACCACAATCAATCAGTTAATCTTCCTCACTTGTTCCTCCTACACAATACTTGTTCCTCCACCTTCACTTTCTCCATACTATCACGTTCGTCACAACTATCACCCAATAAGGATCTAAAGTCATAGTCTTTGCTAAAACACACTCTTGTTCGTCTACTCAGCCAAAAACAACAACTCCATACACGGAAGAAAGAACACCGTGTTTTGCAAGTAAATTGGCCTAGCATTTTCTGATAGAAAAAATTAAAACAACATCTGGGTGTCAATAGACTCTACTAAAGTATAGTTATAAATTATATAATCTAACGTGACTGCAAAAACGTGGACCCAGATCCATTCGCCATCTCTGACAAGGATTGGTCAAATCACTCGAACGACATCAAGAGGCTACGGCCGCTACACAACATTTAGAACATAAGAAAATAAGGCGTCTGCAATAGGCCACTTGGCCTGTGCATGGCAGCTCCTGTTGAGAGTTACTACCACTCTCTATCATCCATGAATCTATCTAGCCTCCTTTTAAAACTTTCCAGTGTCCCAGCACTTACTACAAAGTTGTTAAGCTTGTTCCACTCGTCCACCACCCTATTTGTGAACCAGTTTCTTCCTATCTTCCTCCTAAACCTAAACTTATCCAACTTAAATCCGTTGCTCCAAGTCTTATCCTGCTCGGATATTATAAGAACTTTATCTATATCCCCTTTATTGATTCCTTTCACCCACTTAAATACTTCTATCATATCTCCCCGCACTCTTCGTCTTTCTAGGGAATGCAAGTTTAGTTTCCTTAACGTATCTTGATATGGAAGGTTTCTAAGTCCTGGAATCATTTTCGTCATTCTTCGCTGCACCGACTCCAGTAAATTGATATCCATTCTATAATAGGGGCACCAGAACTGAACCGCATAATCGAGGTGCGGCCTAACTAGCGCAAGATATAGTTGTAATAAGACCTCTGCACTCTTATTACTTACACTTCTAGATATAAAACCTAATAATCTGTTTGCCTTATTTCGAACATTAACGCACTGTTTTCTCGGCCGTAGGTCCGGACTTACAAGTACCTCTAAGTCTCTTTCACAAGTCGACTTCTCTAGGATTGATGTTGGTTAAGGCTGTATACTTTGACAGTACTTGTTCTTCCAATATTAAGTACGCTGCACTTACTTTTACTTTTATCCTCTTCACCACTGATCGGCTCGCTAGCCGCCCGAGCGATCGGTCACGTCTCTGTTACGCCCTGTTGGCAAGTACTGGGCATGCACCGGCTCCTGAATGTACCTGAACCTGCCCCAGTGTTGGTCAAGTCTGGTCTTGAAAGAGCTCACACTCGGTGCCGTCAAAACACTTTCTGGTAGATTATTCCAAGAGTTCACAACTCTCACTCCGAAAAAGTTGGCCCGTACAGTTTTCTGGACTTGCGGCTTCTTCAATCTTGAGCTGTGACCCCTTGTGGGGCGAGCGTCCGCCAGCTCCAAGTAAGGACAATCGACTTCGGGCTTCAGAACTTTTTCAATAAACCGTCAATTATTATTATTATTATTATTATTATTATTCAATGTAAAATACTCAGATTGCTGTCTGACATTTTATTTAGGAAATCATTCAAATGCATATTTTGGTAAATTAGGTAGGCACAGTAACCTCCATGTGATTTGACATAATAAGATTTTATTTCTTAACCTTGAAAATAATAAAAATAAAAGTAAAAAACTTCTGAAACTGAATGAAAAGTTTTCTAAATATACGCAACACACAAACACATATTCATATTTGTTTGGACTTGGACCAGGAGTTGTAAAGATTGAATCTCTGGACCCGAAGGTAGAGTGTGAACCCGGCCGCCTGGCCACACAACACAAGGCCAGTCGCCATACACGATACAACACGACAGTGCGTTTTGTAGTGAGTGGATTACCAAGTATAAAAAGTCACTCTACTTGCTGTGTCAGTAGGTAAGTATTCCCGATGATTGTCAAATATATACTTAGGCACATTTATGTACATGTATTAGTAATGTATCCTCTTGTTGGCTTCGTTGTTAGGTGTTTTAGTGCAGTGTGTGTAGGGAGACGCGATAAGGTGGTCACGTGGAGGTCGTGTGCACAGGACAAAACCATCCTTTTGGTTATCCAGCGAATTTTAGGAAATTAGGTTAGGTTAGATATAGTTCCTGAATTTTGTGGCTAGATTAGGTTTGCTTAGATATAGTTTCTGGATTTTGTGGCTAGATTAGGTTTGCTTAGATATAGTTTCTGGATTTTGTAGCTAGGTTAGATTAGGTTAGGTTGGTTAGGGTTTGGTTACTTAAGATTAAAATCATTCAAAGCACGTCCCTCCCCCCCCCCCAAAAAAGGAAAAACATCGGGATGACTGAAATGATAATTTTACCAAAAAAAATACAGGTGTGGTATATTACTGCCTCCAGGTGTTGGTGGCACAGCGGTAACGCGCATAACTCTTGGAAATCTTCCATATCAAGATAGGTTAAAGAAACTAAACTTGCATTCCCTAGAAAGACGAAGAATGTGGGGAGATATGATAGAAGTATTTAAGTGGGTGAAAGGAATCAAAGGAGATATAGATAAAGTTCTTATTATATCCGAGCAAGATAGGACTCGTAGCAACGTATTTAAGTTGGATAAGTTTAGGTTTTGGAGGGAGATAGGAAGACACTGGTTCACAAATGGTGGTGGACGAGTGGAACAAGCTTAGCAACTTTGTAGTAAGTGCTGGAACGCTGGAAAGTTTTAAAAGGAGGCTAGATAGATCCATGGATGATAGAGAGTGGTAGTAACTCTCGACAGGAGCTACCATGCACAGGCCAACCGGCCTATTGCAGACTCCTTATGTTCTTAATATGTCAAGGGTTTGAGCCTCGGCCCATACACACGTGAGAAGGGTGTTATCCAGTGTGACCCTACCAAACACTACAGGTTTCCCTGTCCCTGGTTTCCTCCTTTACTAACACTGGATAGACCGCCCAAACGGGTAGTAAACTGATAAGTGACGAATGTGATAAAAAAAAAATCACCTCGGCAGTATTATTTTCATTATGTATGAAATGCCTGAAATTTTTTTGATGAAAACAATGAAGTGTTTTGCTAGTCTTTATATGTATACTGTGCACTATGTACAAACTGTATAGGCTGAGCCAATGAGAACTTATTAGATAATATAAATCACTTGAAGATTCTCTCCTCAAACTTATTAAGATACTCCTCAAGATTAACACCCTATAGGGCTAACCTAACCCAACTTATTCTATCCTAAATCTATTCTGTCCTAACTTAACCCCCAGGTAGTATTTGGGTGGTTAGTTTTCAGTTGAAATAAGCTGGGGTCGAATCTTCAGGTAATTTGATAATTTTATGAACTACTGTACAGTATATTTTCCATTCTATCAAAAATTATCACTGTACTGTTCTGTGATGTACATATTGCTCTTCTCTTGTAAACATTATGGTAATAATTAAGAACAAGGGTCTGGGTTATCCAACCTAATTTAAAATCTCTATAGAAGAAAACTTATCTTACTTCATGATTATGCCAGAACAGGTGGAAGAATAGCACTTGGTACGAGACATTTTTGTAGTGTATTTTGGTGTTTTTTAATTGATTCTGACATTCGTTTCTTGCGGAAATAAGCCGTTCCTAACCTAACCTAATCTATTGTGATAAAAACGACATTAACCGAGCAACTTTTCCTATTCAGTTCTTTTCCATGGTTTTTCTCATGAAGATGCTACCACTCACTCACTTCACATACCTTTCGTTTGCGTGCATCACTGTATACACACGAGTTAATATTTAGAAGTTGCAAAGCACTGAATTTTACACTTGTATTGATTCATATATTGGGAGATAGAGAAAAATACTTTACTCTACTGTATATTGTTTCTGACAGTAATTTATAGTTTTTGAGTTATTTTGATGTTTTATTTCCCTGAAATTTAAATTAATTCCTTGGGAAATCCATTGTTTAGTTATTACCCTACCAATCAACATAAGTTTGAATGTCATGTGATACTTGTGAGCCAATCAGCAGAAGACTTGTGGGCATGTACAAGCTCTGGAATTTGAAATGAGTAGTTGCAAGATGATGTTTATCTGTGAAAGTTGTTCCTTGGGGGATTGACATGCAATTCTGGGAGTTTTTGAGAATGAAGCCGCAACTGCGGGCATCATAAGGCTCTTGGTGTTCTCCCTTCTTCAGTCAAGTGTTCAAGGTGGGTCAGTGACCTGTGCACGGGTTGGCTAATCACCGTAAAAAAAAGCCACCGACCAACTTCCCTCCCTTTCCATACCTAATCTAAAATAGTGAAAGCAATATACTGTACTTCTATCGTAGGATAGGTACCGTTAGGTTTTGTTGGTTCATCTTATCTATGAAGAATCATAATGATTGTATAATGTAATGATAACATTTCTGCAAGTGTTTATGTGTAGGAAATGGACAATGTTGCTGGGGGGAAGCTGCCACATTTGTGTACACGTGCTGTACAAGGTATTGCCAAACAAATAATATTAATACAGTAATAAAATTGCAAATCCTACTTTTAATTGCCCTGTTTTATTTAGGGTAGTCTAATAGAAAGAAGAAATTATCATCACTGTCTACACAAAAGTATTTTTAAGTTGCAGCAGTGTTACTGTACTTAGTGAGTATGAAATGGAATATTACTGTATTATTGTTAATGTATGTGAAACATTCGGACTCCTGCTCACATATACAAAACGAGTGGGTGCATAGCCGGGTACTCCAGCTACACCTAGTTGTACAGAATAAATACAGCTGATATTGTCGAATAATTATAAACCTTACTGCTATTATTTTTGTTTTTATTGCTGTAGTACAGTATATATTTACTTTGTAGTTTTCTAGTTCCGTTTGATTCTACTTGTCATTTCATTAGAAAAAATAATTAGATGTAAAGGTTAGGTTAGATTAGGTAAGGTATAATTACCTTTAAGTAATACAGTACACCCCTGTACAGTATTTCATTGAAATTACTGGAAACCTCAGGTGTTGTCTTGCATTGTTATTTGCTGTGACAATATTATTGGGCTAATCCTTGGAAAGAATTCAGAGGAGAATGACAAGACTAATCCCGGGCATTAGGAACCTTGAGTATAGAGACAGGTTAAAGCACCTTAATTTGCACTCCCTCGAGAGACGTAGAGCGAGGGGCGACCTGATAGAGGTGTATAAGTGGAAGACAGGGCTAAACAAAGGGGACATTACAAAGGTACTCAAATTATCCAACCAGGAGCGAACTCGTAACAATGGTTTTAAATTAGACAAATTTAGATTTAGGCGTGAAATAGGTAAACACTGGTTTGGAAACAGAGTAGTGGATGAATGGAACAAGTTACCAAATATCATCATTAACTCGAATACGCTGAATTGCTTCAAACATAGGTTGGATGCTCATATGAGCAATAGGGGTTGGTTGTAAACGGGACTGCCCAGTATGGGCCAATAGGCCCGCTGCAGTTTCCTCCATTCTTATGTTCTTATGTTCTTATGTAAAGAAAGTATTTAAGTATTTTTATCACATACAGTATTGTTATATCTGTAACCCAAAACCAAATATTGTAATGAACAGTAGGCCACAGGAATAAGTATACTGTACACACTGTAGCAGTAAGGTCCGAAAATGGTCTGGCAATGTTGAATCTGCGCAACCAGACGCATGATGAAACTCAGCTCCCCCTACCTGTTATCTCTAACTATTTTCTGTTTCCCCTTCTTTATTCTTCTATTTACTCCTCTTCCTTCCTTTACTAATCCAAACATCAGTATAAAAAAAGTAGAGGAAGAGAAAAAGTGGGGGAGAAGGAGGAGGAGGAAGCTGTATGATAACTGCAATCCTATTCAGCAACAAGTTTACTATTGGATACAATATATTACTGTATTTGTAATATAAACACAAGACACTAGTAAAACATTCACAACAAATGTATTCATAACATATATTTAAGAACAAAACAAATTACAGGTCATTTTGTGATTTTGTCTGTTCTGTTCAGGACAGCGTTACCAGATATTCTGTCTCAAACACGAACCATAGGTGTACTGTATACTGTACTTATTCTTGTGGCCGACTGTACCTGGCTACACAAGTTCATCCTTAACAGAAATGGTGTCCTCTTCATGCAGGCAAGTGGGATTGTCTTTATTTAAGAGGAAAACAAGGGGAAAATCCTGAACATAAAAAGGGCTACCGTATTCCGTCACCAATTTGCTCTACAGTGAACCTTCACTTTACGCGGTCAATTGAACCCACGGCGGCCCGCGTAAAGTGAGAAACGCGTAAAGTGAACAACATAACATATGGGATTAATTGAAATAGAGACCGGGCCGACCCCAAACTCCTTTTTTTCAGACACAATACCTACGTTGTAGTAAAAATGACTTCTTAATTTTATGATGGTATGCACACAATTAATAATTAAGAGAAATATCAATAATATTAGGTGTTTTAACACTGACATTAGTAGAAAAGATGACTGGGCACACGGGGATGGGGGGTTGGTTCCGAGGCAGAGGGCAGATTATTGGCCCTCACCTGTATCACTTGTATCAGTTGTATCACTTGTATCAGTTGTATCACTATCCACCACAGAGGCTTGCAGGGCCTCTTTGTCAAACCCCTCAAAGTCCATAAAAGTCCATATCCTCACTATCATTATCACTGACTTGGGCCGGCTGTGGTGGGTGGCGGGTGAAGAACTCGGTAATGTTTTGATGACTGGGCGACCTTGTGCGCACCCTGCTCGCGCCGCTCTCCGCGTAAAAGGGTACACACACTGCGGAAAGTGAGCATTCAGTGTTCGGCAGGGTACCGCGTAAACGTGGAAACGCGTGTGGGACCGCGTAAAGTGAGGGTTGACTGTATTCTTGGGTTCTGGTGAGAATAAGTTTTCTTCTAGAGATATTTTTTGTTGGGTAGCTGGTTCCTTATTCTTTACTATTATCAACATTATACTGTATACAGTACATGTACAGTACTGTATTCCACTTCAAAAGTGGTGGTGCTAGTGTTAACATTTGGTGGTACAGTACAGTGGTCCCTCGGTTAACGAGCACAATTCGTTCCAGAAAGTTGCTCGTTAACCGAAAAATTTGTTAACCGAAACCATTGTTTCAATGGGTTTTTGGGTAATTGGTTCCAGCTCACCGAAAATTACATACAAACTAAAAATAAATGCAGTAAAGTACACTTACTTTGATGTGTGCATGTAGAAGGCTCCTGGATGATGATGATGATGGGAATTAGAATGGGGGTGGAGGAGAAGGGAGAAGAGAAGGCATTCTGGTGGAAGAGAAGTCACCCCATGGTGCCATTTCACCCATAAAATTTTAGTTCACTTGGTGAAATTCAAGATTATTTTCTTTAAATCAACACTGCGCTATATATTATCAATATGTAAAATATATTTCAAAATGACCAATAATTTGACTGGAAACACAAAAAAAAAGCGTTTATGTTGAAGAGAGTCTGAAGCAAGATGTTACCTCCACTGAAAAGACACAGAGACTGACACCTGTATGGTGTGTTGACAGGCTGTTTGGCATGCTAAAAACTAGTTTCCCTGTACTTAAATTATGTTAAATAATTGTTGAAATGACTAAAAATAATATAAGACTTTTAAAATTATTGAATAGTACAAACTTCTTGATATTTACTAAAATAGTAAGGAATTTAAGCCCTAGAACCGATTACTGTATTGGCGGACTAATACGACAGCTAGTGTGCAAGCAAAAACATGTTGAGGGGCGCTCGTAAGGAATTCGTTAATCGAGGAAATGCTCGTTAACCGAGGTTAAGAATCATATGGAAGGTAATTTGTTAACCGAGGGATCACTGTACAGCAATAACGGTAAAACTGCACATGGATAAAAGTGTCCCACTGCTGTTTACTGTTACCACTGTGAGAGATTACAATATTTTATCACTCTTAACATAACACTAAAATCAGTACTGTACAGAAATTCCTGGAGTGTGTCAAGTAAAAATTCAAACTAATGAGGGATTTAAATATTTTTACCAATTTGCTTTTCCTTGTAAGTCGATGCCGAGGGCAACATTCTCAAGTGTTTCAGTGTTGGAGCTTCAAGCTTTTGTAGTTGAACTGGTAAATAAGATGCAGAAAATGGAGGTATGGAAATTAAATGTAGAACTGAAAGACTTGCTGAGTTGAGAGCAGCTCAGGATGTATGAACATATTGAAAGAAATGGAAGATGTTTAATAATAGGGTACGGTATGTACTGTATAAGTTTGAAATGGATGGTAGAAGGGAGATGGGGAAAACCAAGAAGCAGATGGAAGGATGTGGTAGAAATGAGGGGGATAAACAGCATTAACTATCTGTATGAATGAAGGGAAAATGTGTGTTTGTGTGTGTTGTTGCTCTTGTTTCTGGCAACCCTGCATTAAGTACACTGTATGAAAGAAATTGAAAAGGGCTAAAAAAAAGTTGAGTGTATAATTTTTAGACTGTAGCAGTATACTGTACTGTACATAGGTTATTGCACATTGACTGACAATTTAGAACAAGAGTTGCACAATGGGTTTAATCAGTTTGCCATGATAATAGCTGGGCTGGATTTGAGGAACTGCCACTTGTGTAATATATTGTAGTAGGAATATTTCATAGATAACAAACATTGGCAATGCCAGTTCACTCATGATTTGGCAATACTGTACTTTCCCAAATTCTCTGTTAAATGACACTTAACAAATTGTACTGACTGTGCACTTAGTATTTTGTTCTTATACATACACAATGGCTTGTTTTGGCTTCACTGATTATCTTGTACTGATAAGTGCTTTGCAATGTCATGCGGTAATACAGGTACAGTACTTGCAAGACACGACAGTTTACTGCTATATAATGCATGAAACAAGTAGCTGGACTGTGTTATAAGTAATGTTGTAATTTCGTTTCTGTGCTTGTATAAAAGTTTTTAATACAGTACTGTATGTCCTTACTGCTTATGCACGGGGGGAGGGGATATTATGCATTTGTATATACAGTACTGTACATTACCTGTACTGTACTGTACAGTATATCTTATCTATTCCACCAAAGTTTGTTAGAAGGGTTATGCATTCATTGTAGAGGACGAATTCAGTAAGCATACATATATTCATTCCAAGGACACTGTAATTGAATAGATATGTTGTTTTTTATACAGTATCATACAGGTACTATGATTTTTTTTTTTTTAGTTTCTTCACATTGTTAGTTTGTGGCTATAAGGACATGTTAGATTTGACATTTACATGCATTATGTAATAGGGCTGAGGGGAGCATTTCCTGTAACCGTGTTGTCACAGAGAGACTTGTTATCATTGAGCTGATAAATTCATGTGTGAATGTTTGTCTGTCTTGTGGCTTAGCAACTGTAAGTCATTGTTCATTATGAGTACTTTTCAATATTTGTCAGATATCATTGTGTATTAGTTATGAGTACAGTACTTGCTAGTCATGACTGTGTTAGTACATTACAGAACGTATTTGTTCTGAGTATGTATTAGTGTAGCTCCTTGTCATGGTATGCATTAGTTGTGTCTTTGATTGTTATAACCTTTGTTATTTGTAGTTGCAGTTCTTGTGAGTGCAGTGCATGTGACTTAAATACAGTACTGTACTCTATTGTATTTATTTATAATGAGTATGGTAGATGTGAGCATTTGTTTGTCATTTACTGTATGTGTTAGTTGCGAGTCTAGTAGCTACTTGTTCCTCATGAATGTGTTAATTGTGAGTACTACAGTACTTGTCTGCCATTTGTATGTGCTAAGTCATGAGTGTATGTTTTTAGTGAGTCCATCCTTGTCATGAGTACCGTTTACTCCACTTATGGTACTTGGCGAGTTTGTGTTTCTGTGGGTAATAATAATAATACATAATAATAATAATAATAATGATAATAATAATAATAATAATAATAATAATAATAACAATAATAATAACAATAATAACAATAATAATAATACCACATGGTTCAATATTGAGGATTGAAGTCATGCGTCATTGGATCTCAGATTACAATGTACGTGACAGTGGAATGATGAGGTTTTTGTCTGGTGTAACCTCCATGGGGATGACATTAGTTGTTTGTCAATATAACAGACTCATGATTGGAAGGAGAAGAGCTCAGTGGTCCATTCTCTCATATTTTGATTGGTGCTACTACAGTATGGCTCGCGGTCTACAGATATATTTAGTCTAGCCTGTGGTAAAGAGAATCGAAGTAGTATACAGTAAAGTCTAGAACATCAGAGAAAGTGGAAAAGTTATTGTGTTACTGTATGTATTAAACACAAACAACCCAATTCAACACCAATGTCACCTTGATACATATAGTGATTAAAAATATTGAATCTGTAATATTTAACTTATGTACAGCCTCGTTCAAGATTCTTCGAACACTGCTGGAGACACCTGGCAACTTAAAGCCGTTTGTTTACTGTAGTACTTAGTAAAAAATATGAATGAATGTAAAAGTGATCGGTGATTGGTTACTTAACTCCCTGTTGCTTAATTAATGGTTGGGCTTTGTTGTTTCGTATTATATTATACTACGTACTATAGTAAACAAACGGCCTTGAGTTACCAGCTGTCTCCAGCAGTGTTCGAAGAATCTTGAACGAGGCTGTACAATTTGACCATTAACAGACTTATTTAATCCAATTCTCTTATAAATTCGAGACAGTTTGGCACATAATGACACGTGTAGTTGAAGCAATTTACATCACCAAATTACCAAATATTTCATCTTACCAGAACGTTTTTGATTGTTTTTGGTATTAATAGTCTTAGAATAGAACGAAGAAAAAACTTTGTTGATTATTGAGTACCTTCTCTTGGCGTCAAAGTATAGCTTACTCTATGTTTTCTTGCTTTGCTGCGTTGCTTGAAGAACGAAAAAAAAATTAAATTGAATCTTACAATTTATTCGAGCAAGGACGGTTGTTACCACTTAATGTGTCACAAGAAAAAAGTTTACTACAATATGTGCCCGTGCCAGTTCTACTGTTAATACCGCTTGCCAGTTGCCATACGCACGACCAGCTGTGTGGGATCCCCTCCATTGAAATTTTCCTGCAAAAGTTAACTTTCCATGACTCACACGAAGACCGATATTATGCAAACTTAGATATGCCAGCATCTTGTCTCAAAACATCACTTGACACAGACAAGTCTCTCAAAGATAAAGGTCATAGCTGAAGTTCATAGGTCAGAGCCTTTTCCGGAGCATGCACCTGTTTAAGATACACATTCGTGGCGTGACCACATTAGGGGACAGACGTGCCCAGAGGTGCTCTTGACTACCCAATCGTCCCACAAAGGTCCCCTCTGCCGGCAAGTTTTTGCCAGCATGGGGGTCGACATAAACGTCCCAGAAGAGGCTCTCTCGTGGACGCAGACATCTCTGATACGGATGCCATTACCAACTCGCCTGGTCATACTGAATCCAACACCCTTCAAGAGTCAGACCCCAGTGATTATGACACTGACGGTAATGTTTCTACGGGAAACATGAGCTGGAGTGGAAACACCAATGCCACGGACCCTATCACCTTGCTCTCTGCCAACCAGCCAAGTAAGCTGAATCTGCACTTCCTCAAGGACTCACTGAAAACCGTAGAGGAATGCTTTAATTGGATGATGAAGTACTGCAGACAACACGGTCTCAACATTCAATTCTGACAAGAACCGTAACTTTATCAAGTGTCAGACTCCTGAGGTCTATGAAATACTTAGTACTGTTGGCTTTGATGGGGTTGTCCTGGTGCGCCCCCCCAGTAGACGCTGATGAATGTTGCCACATCCTAGTGAAACGATTCCCCCTATTGTATAATATGGACACGAAGTAGTACCTTAAGCTGTGTATTCATATATTACTCTATTAATTATGTATAGTAAAGTATTACAGAACATGTATTAATCCTATGTAATATTTCCATTTATTATGCACCATGTTATGTATATGAATTATCATATTTACATTTTATGTATTCAGCTTGTGAATGCTGGCATCTGTACATGCCAGCGCGCAGTGATACAAAGAGTGGAGACTACCAGTCCTTATGGTGTGGAAGTGCTCTGTCTTATTAGTTCCCCTGTACATCTCCTGTACGAGAATAAGAACCTATTTTCAAGATAAGTGTTTGTGTATACCCTCAGTAGTGTAGAACATTTTGGGGGTACGAAAGACAAACATAGACCTATATGCTGACATCAAAGATGCGTGTGACTTTAATTCTAGTATACTCAGCATATGTCGACATTACTGGGGGAAGATCCCACAAGCTGCTGTCATTGTCAAGTGGAAGGGAATGCCCAATCACTGTGGAGGCCCACCCAATCCTCCCTCCACTTTATGCAGAACCCTATCATCTTGGGCCTGCTTTTTGTGTTATCTGTTCTCATTGGGGTCACACCTTTACTGCCTGCTGCCGACGTGATCGTCCCAAATGTCACTTCTGTTCACGTAACCATAACTCCGTCGCCTGTGCCCAGAAAATCAAAGACCACCTTAATAGGGGTGGTGTGGGCTATGTAGTTGATCCCGGGTGTTGTAACTGTGGCGGCCAGTATAATGCTGACTCATGACAATGCCCCATCGCCCGTTTGCCCCAGGGGAAAAGCCTCCCCAAAGGCTGCGTCTACCACAACGCCTTCCCCCAGTCTACCGAGCCGCCTCCCTCTGCGTCCCCTCCATCTCTAGCAACGCCTTCTTCAACAATTCAACAACACCTGCCCCTGCCTGGCCTCACCTGGCTGCAACACAGCAGTCCCGGCCGTCTCCTAACTCAACTACTACTGGACCTCCTCCCCGTCTCTACTCTGATGCTGTCAGGCCTTGTGCTCACGGTGCCCCCCCACAACCCCCCTTCAGTGACATGACATAGATCATATCCCTCTTCCAAGAATTTACCAACCGTATTGAAAAACTCTTCTCGTTACCACCGTCTCCGACCTACTCTTGCCATCTGTTGCCACCCAGTCACTCCTTTCTTCTGGTTTGACCCAAGCTGGTAGTCACCCTGTGAGACCCCCCTGCTCACGGCCTACTCCACCGCCGGCGGCCTTCACTACTGGTGTAGCGCCTACCGGACCTGCCCTGGTGTGTCCTGCTGCCCCCGAGCGAAGTCGTGCCTCATCTTCACGACACGTGGTGCCTCAACCTGTCCACCCACCGCATGCTGTGCCCGCTCCTGTGTCTGTGCTGTCTCCACCAGGGCTACCTGGACCTGAGGACACTACCCCCGGCTACCCGTACCCCACCGGCATGTCGGCGCACACGCCATCACAATAACTAAAAGTGTATGTCCCTCAATATTGTCCATGCCTATGTGCCTCCCTCCACCCCTATTGCACCTGTGCCACCACACCATATCACCACCACCCACACTGTACTTCGCCACGCCTAGTACATTGGCAACCCTGAGCCTGGCCGCACTGTTTGTAAACAATTTGGGCAACCCGACTCTCACACCCTCTCTCACTACATCCTCACTTGCCCTATGACCTCCTACAGGTCCCCAGCCGTTACCAACACCTCTTCCCTCCCTGGCCAGATATCCCTCCTCCTAGAGAGAGGCCTGGCACTTGACATTATTAGGGACCTGCCACACTTTGCCATAAACAGATAAATTGTACTGTGAATTTTCCCCCAACACATTCATCATTCTGTCACTATGTAAATTGCTGACAAAACCCATGACCCTTCAGGTTTTTACGCCCTTAATGCACGAGTCATAAAGGCAAGCATGAACGCATGTTTCCCAGATGGGCGCTGTAAATGCTTCTGCCCTTCACCTTGCACAGGACGTAAGGGGGCTCCCAATAAACTAGCCCCCTCGGGGGCGATCTAAAAAAAAATCTCTAAGGTACATATGCTTCCCTGCTGGGCGCTGTAAACATTTGTGTACTTCGTCTTGGCCAGGATAAAAGGGGTGCCCAATAAACTAGCCCTCTCGCAGGGCAAATTGTAATTGTTTGTTTAAGATAGGGGAAGACTTCATTTGCCTGTAAACATGCTTTCTAGTCTTTGTGGTCTATAAATTCACGTAGATTTGTTAGTTATACACATCTTGGAATCTTTAAGGGCTACGGTGTAAATCATGTTCTGTATAAATGTACAGCTAAAGGTCAGATTGGTTAGTTTTGCTTTGGTTGGTTGATGTCTTGTTAAATATGGTTAGCTTTGCTTTGGTTGGTTGATTTCTTGTTAAATATGGTTAGTTTTGCTTTGGTTGGTTGATTTCTTGTTAAATATGGTTAGTTTTGCTTTGGTTGGTTGATTTCTTGTTAAATATGGTTAGCTTTGCTTTGGTTGGTTGATTTCTTGTTAAATAATTTATTTACGCAGTATCCCCCCCCGAATTCCGAAATTTCTCAGAGTATATATTGCACTAATTGGCCATCACTAATTCACGAGCTGTGAAGTATCCAGAATCTGAACATTTTAAAAATATTACTCTTCCCAGCCCCTCTTAACAAGAAATTTAAAGGATGTTTAGAGACGATAATGTAGTGGATTTCTCCCCTACAAACGCTGTTTGTCGCTGAGTAGCCGACCCCGCGAATTCCCTAGTGTATGCCTCGTGGTCTGGGTCAACCATACATCACGGAGGTCAACTACTAAGCCACGCCTACCCCCGCTATTTAAGACCTGACCTCGTGGTGACCTGACCTCTTTTCTTCTAGCTACAGTCGCGGCAAGCAACACCACCTCCTCCTCCTGCCTGGCGGCCCTCGTTCTCGCCGGCAACCTTGGCGACCCACAAGCTGGTCCTCCTCTGAGCACCCTCACCAACCAGCTCTCTCTACATCACGCTTGTAACCACGCTGCCACTTCCCAGCACCAAGCTGCATTGTACATCCAATACAATATGTATACAGAGAGCACATTGTGAGTTTCCTTTCTCCATCCCATCCTGAGTGTGAACCCAAACATCCCATACCCCACAATAGCAACAGTTGAGTGTCCCATGATGTGTTATAAACTGTGAATAATTATATTAGTTTTACTTCACGATTCACACACGAACACAATCTTGTTTCATGATTCACACACAATGCAAAGTTATACAAAGCAAAGTTATACTGTAGGCAGACTTTATATTTCAATGGTGTGTCTGTAGTGACAACTAATCTTGTTTGTGTTTTAAGGGGTGGTGTATTAGATTTTGTAAAAATAGACTACTACTATATTCACTGCAGATCCAGTGTGCCTCTCGTGGCCTTGGGATCATAGAAATTGTTGAAATATAATCTCTGACAGCATATAATGTATAACCAATCTGATGGTGATTTATACCCCACGAGAAAATTCTAGTCATCTAATTCCCATAATATATCCTATGGTCTATAATTCACAACAATAAACCTTGTTTGTCAGTATTTTTCCATCATATATACGTCATTGTACCCCTAATGTTTGTTTTGTGGTGTGAGCGTGACGTGTGGACGGAAAGTTATCGTTTAACGAGAATTTGGTTGTCGTCATGATTCATGTGACGCACATTTCGTATTACAAGGCGTTGAATACCTGTACAGTACTTTAATATTAAACTAATTATTTATTTAGAGCAACGCTATATATATATATATATATATATATATATATATATAAATGAAGTGTATATATATATATATACACACACACACACTGTATACTGTATATACTGTATCTATACAGTATACCACTTCGGAGTTGTTGCTCATAAGTTCAAGTTGTACGATACGTTTTCCCAGTTGGTATTGAAATAAGTAAACTTGACCGACTTAAAAGTTGTCTGTCGAATGTACGTGTACTGGCCGTGTATACACGACTTGTAGAGGTGGCTGGAATTCAGTGTGGCCAGTCATTATCAGTTACAGCGGGAATCTGGCTACAGCACAGGTAAGTTTCTCACGCTCATTTATGCAGAATATTTCTAAGTCGTTTTATTCAAGCTTTACTCTTAATTTTGTCATATTGATATCTTTTATTTACTTAGATAAATTAATTTATTTTTTAGCATTACCATAATACCAGTTTGAGATATAAACTACCAATTACTTAAAGGTAAAATCACTCTTAGTAAGATGCAGACGTGTTACGAAAGTATAAAATGTGGTATGGTATACAATACTGTAATGTTGCTATAGGAAGCGGAAGCGGAATTATGTTCGACTTGTGGCCTTGTGAGAACAATGATAACGTTGATTTTTTTTTACAAGCTATAACTCCCCTCAAGACAAGTGGTCGGTCGTTCAACATTATCTTAGCTTATAATATTTAATAGATTGAGTGAATAAGTGAATAAAGCCCATATGAGTTGTTATTATTAAATAATATTTTTTAAAGCATTTTTATGTCCTTTAATCACTTTTAGCTTAATTTCTTGTGCAAATGCTTTAAAAACCTAACCTTAAATATCTAACCTTAGTTTATTTGAAATTATCCAGAAAACTAACAACCTTAAATGTCTAACCTTAGTTTATTTGAAATTATTCAGAAAAGAAAATTAACCTCAGTATGATTTAACCTAAAAAATAAATACCCTATGTTAACTGTATTTCTCTTGCATGTAGACAGGGACTATTGCATTGGCCACAGGTTAAATTTTTTATTAGAATGCCATGCTTTACAAAGATCTCTAAATTG
This sequence comes from Homarus americanus, assembly GCF_018991925.1. Taxonomy (NCBI): domain Eukaryota; kingdom Metazoa; phylum Arthropoda; class Malacostraca; order Decapoda; family Nephropidae; genus Homarus; species Homarus americanus. The sequence continues at coordinate 10,907,890 of NW_024731852.1, forward strand.
CATTACTGTTTGATTTTTGTATTAATATGATAATGTCTGAAAAGGGATATTCGCTATTCTCACTTGCATCCATGTTGAGAGGCTGGGCACAAGTGAAAATCTTAACCAAACCTCCTTCACACTCAATAGCTTATAACGATAATTATATAGGACTAACCCGCGAGCGAAATTGATTGAAAACAATTATAAAAACGTCGAATTTTCATTGTGAACACTGTTGTAGTTTGGAAATATGTTAAAAATGGATATTTTTAAAATAAACGCTAATTAACATTTGTGGGTATGAAGAACAGACCTAACCAAAGAAACCTACCTAACCTTACCTAACTTCCCCGGTATATTAAACAGAATGAACTTACTTTGATATGGTGAAATTTGAGGCAGCCCTGGCGGGTCAGTTCTATATATTAACCGCTTATAACTTGTGGCAATGAAGATGGTGCAATGTGGCCTAGAATGATAACCCTGTTTTTAAAATATGGAACCCTCATCAATATTAGTTACTATCAATTTTCACACATTTCATAATTGATACAGTATTTGCCTTCAGAAGAAGGGGGAGGGGGCTAAACATAGCTACACTATTTTCCCATCAAATTTTGGTCATAATTAGTAAATTTATCAGGACACTACATGCCTCTACAACTGGGGTACTCACAATTTCTTATAATAGACTGACACTAAATTAATTTTTTGCAGTTTACCATGATTACCCCTTATTTTCAAATGTTCCCACTAACTTCAAAACACTATCAAAATATAGTTAACCATTATTCGCTCCCATACTGATATTTATTATTTGGAATGTTACACATTTTCCAGGGCTCGGGGTGACTATGACTAAATACATATCAAAACAGGCTGTACACTTTGTGCATATACTTTTTTCCCATCAAATTTTGATAATTAGCAGAATTAACACTTGTCACAGTCAGGGTGCTACAATACTGTATACAAGGGGTTCCTGGGTTACAAACGGGTTCCGTCCCTGAGGACGTTTGGAAATTGGAACACATGCTATGTGCTTGCTGTACTTACAAAACAATGTTTAAAATCCCACTATATCATAGCCTAAGTCCTTATATACATGTAAAATCACTTAATTTAAGGCAAAAGAAGAAATAGAATGACAAAATACAGTAAATGAAAGTAAAAAATGTAAAAAATAAGTCCTCTGATAAATAAAATATACTGTAAATTTCAAGTTTAACCCTGTTCGTATCAGCGGGCGTTCGTAAGTCAGACGTTCGTAAGTCGGGACCTCCTGTATTCATGCATGGTATTTTTCCTCTGTCTGTTTCTACAAGGCATTTTTAAATCAGCAGGATATGGTTTAAGTTAATATTGATCATATATTGGTATGGTACATTTCTCTTATTATCTAGGCAAGACATCAACTCATTTACTGTACTGCTGCTACATGTACTATACTACTGTACATATACAGGCACTGGGTATTTCTGAATCAGAAGACCATACAGAACTGTTTCTGTGTTATTTTTTTTCACTGGCTGGCCTGAAAGCATCATTGTTTTTGTCTAATCATATACTGTAGTTAGATATGACATTAAAATCTTTATACATCTGTACTAATATCGCTATCTGCTATGTGTTATCAGTGATATTAAAATGTGGTTTACCTTATCATAATATAATATGTGGCTTCTGACCGAGTACCGTGACTGCCTACACATAATGTAATCTTTATGCTGTGCAGGCACACTAATCCTATATATTTGTCCAGGTACAGTTCTGTACATGAAAATTTTTATTTTTGTAGCTACTGTACTTGATGAAGTTATTGCATCTTTTTGTTCATCTTCTTGCATTTTGGCTCCTTGCTCAATAAGTAATCAACCATTAGGTTTCCACAATTAAAAAAATATACAGCTGCTACCCGACTTACGGCGGGGTTAGGTACCCAAATCCAGGTCGTAAGTTGAAAATGCAAAAAATAATACAGTACAGTGGGGTATGCTATAACGAACGGATCCTACTACGAATATTCCTATAACGAACGGTTTTACCTATAAAATTGAGAATGCTATAACGAACGAAACTCCTACAACGAACATTATTTAATTTTTTTTTTTGCTAATTTATTGTTTTTTTATTACAAGTATTAATGATATTCTTTATTTCAGGGGTTTAGATGCATATTTATGCACTTTTTTACAATTTTATATTATATTTTTCAGTGTTAAGTGGTTGTATTTGGGGGCCTGGAACGGATTAATCCTATAACGAACGAATGCTATAACGAACAAGGTTCTAGAACCAATTAGATTCGTTATAGCATACCCCACTGTACATAGAAAATCTAAAATGAAATACAGTGGTCCCTCGGTTAACGAACGGTTCTATTAACAAAATTTCGGTTAATGAATTAGCTCCCATAGGGATTTTCAGTTCGATCTACGAACAAAACTTCGATTAACGAAATCCTTACGAAAAACAAGTTTTGTTGTGCGCATCAGCTGATCAGCCAGTCTGCCAATAGTATAGTAATCAGTTCTATGTGTACATTCGTTTCCAGTGGAGTAAATATCAAGAAAGTTGGTCTCTTGAATATTTCTGCGTTTTAGTTAACATACAGTATTGATAATACAGTATATACTGTACAGGGAACAGTTTTTGTGCGCCAATCAGCTGATTGAATCACTCAACAACGCTTCTCAGCTTAACTTTGTTTACAGTGGAGTGAACATTCAGTTTGTTGGTCTCTGGAATATTTTTGCATTTTTTCATTAAAATTGGTCATTCTGAAATTTAGTTAACATGTTGATAATATACAGTAAAGAAATTATTATGAAACATGAAGAAGGCATTAGAACCAATGCACTCTGTAAAGAATATGGCATGTCATCATCGACTGCCTCTACAATCAGCTGTTTGACATGTAACATAGCTGCCGGGAAAACGACATACACACCTCAAAGTTAGTTAAAATATAGTAGTATTCTATTGTTTTTTATTTATTATTATACAGTATACTGTACAGTACAATACTGTACTGTATTTAGTTTATATTTAATGTTTTGTTAATTTTATTACCGGTATACAGTACTTTGTATGTATACTTTTCTGTGAGTTGGAACCAATTACCCAATATCCCATTGAAATACCCGGTAATAGATTCGGTTAACAAAATTTTCGGTTAACGAACGTCTCTGTGAAACGAATTATGTTCGTTAACCGAAGGACCACTGTACAGTACAGTAAAAGTAATCAAGAATGAATACAGTGTTACTGTGCACTTACGTTTAATGTAGTCAGCTGAATGCACACGGGGCCCCCATAATTTTCTAATTATACATGGAGACTACATTAACTGGATGAAGCAGCGGAGGAGACAGGGCTGGGTGGGTCATCAACGTCGCTTTCTTCAGACAGGTTAACATACAGGGGAACTTGCTTGTTGAAGGTATTGGATCATCTTTAGTGAGTGAAGAAGCAGCACTGGTGGGGCGTGAGGAGACAGCAATGGGGGACTTATTAAAAAATATGTCCAGTTTAGACTGCACAGTTTGTCTTTTCTTTTCATTGTAAATCTCCCAGTAGCAAGCAAGTGCATCTTGGATCATTCTGTCAACTTTTGCAAAACACTCAACATTTTGATCCATTCCGTCAAACATTTGCATCCCCTTATTGATTGGAGCAAATGCCTCTGCCATTTGTTTCACTGAAAATTTTTAGGGGGTGCAGGCTCTTCTACATTTTTACTATCTTCTTCCTTGGCAATTTTCTGTGCTTCCAGTTCAATAAGATCCTCGTTACTTAGCCCTTCTGCTACACTTTCAACCAACTGCTCAATCTTCATTATCAATTTCTAACTCCAGCTGTTTACCCAACTCCACTATCTTGTTACTTATCTCGGAAATTACTTCATATTCATTAAATCCCCTGAAACTGTTCACATATCTTTTCAGGACTTTCTTCCATATTCCATTCATGCACTGACCTGTAACCTCATCCCATGCTGCAGCTATGTTCTTTATACATTTCAAAATGTTGTAGTCCTTCCAAAACTCTCTTGAGCGTTTTCTCGCCTTCAGTAGCAGCAACAGCCTGAGCGAAGGTCGTACATAAATAATTCGCTTTAAAAGCAGCAATAGCACCTTGATCCATGGGTTGGATGATAGAGGTAGTTTTAGGTGGAATGTTGACTACCTTAACATCAGGGTGCAGGTCGTCCAGGTGTGGTGGGTGTCCTGGAGCATTATCCAAAATTAACAAAATCTTGAATGCAATCCTATGTTGCAGACAATACTCCTTGGCTCGTGGAATGAAACAAGTCAGGAACCAATCAGTCAGTACTTGGGTCACCCATGCTTTCTTATTACTGCGATAAAACACTGGCAATATGTGCTTGCTGACATGTTTAAAGCCCTTGGGTTCTCTGAATGATATACAGTGTGATTCGGTCCTTGAATGCCCTGAATCCCGGCATTGTTTTCGCCTCCTTGTGGATGTATGTCCGTTCTGGCATGTGCTTCCATAATAAGCCAGTTTCATCCACATTAAGTATTTGCTCAGGCAAATAATTTCCCTCCACGATGACACGTTCTAGCTCCTCCTTAAAAGCTTCGGCAGCACCCACATCAGCACTTGCTGCCTCTCCACTCACCTTTACACTATGCAAACCGTAGCGGTTCTTAAACCTTTGGAACCACCCATTACTTGCTGTGAAGGTTTGGTCGCACTCAACTCCTGCCTGCTCCTTCAGGCTTTTGAAAAGGCTTCTTGCCCTAGCCTGTAGGGTTAGAAGGCTTAAGGGCACACGCTTTTGTATCTGATCTTCCATCCATATCACAAGTAATTTTTCCATCTCATGAATAGGACCTTGTATTTTTTTCTTTATTTTTTTCCCTTTATAGGTGCTGATCCTTTCACTACCTCACGAATACATTCCTTGTCCTTCAAAATTGTTGATATGGTTGAGTGCGAGAAGCCTAGGTCGCGTTAAAAGGTTGCTACTGTTTTTCCATTTTCATACTGCAATACTGCATTATTATCTTCATTTTCGTCTCCAAAGTAATTGACTGTCTCCTTTTCTTCTGAGCACCACCAGCACTCTCACTTCGACACTTGCCAGTCATTCTAAAGTGAATTAGAAACAAAAATACTGTCAGTACACAGCGCGATCACTATCGACAACAACGACAGCCAAACACCAACTAAGCGCTCTACAGTGTGGGTGCTGTAGCCACGAGGCGACGCAACGCTCTCGTACGGGATGGAAACGTTTCGGTCTAGAAAATAGGCGCGTCATTTGAAAAAATTTGGGATCGACTGCTGCCGTCGTATGTGCGGGTGGTTGCATCGACTGAGGCAGGTCGTATGTGCGGGTGGTCGTAGGTCGAGTATGTCGTAAATCAAGGAGTAGCTGTATATGAACAGAATGGTGCTTAGGAATTTTTGTTACTTGCCTGGAGGATTGTCTATTTGTAGGCTTGTAAGGATGGAGGTTACTGAAAAACAGTACAGCACTGTACTGTATCCCTGTTTCCCCTAGGATAAACATAGTATGGTACAGTAACTTACAGAATATATCAACCAGTACTGGTATATACCTCTGAAAATTTTGTACAGTATTTTGTTGCATTAATTCTGTTAGTCCTGGATGAGTTATATTCATTGCCTGTACAAGCCATGGTACTGTACTGTACCTTTCTTATCAGTACAATACAGTATTTATAATGTACACCAATTTTTACCAATTGGATGATTGTCAACTGCATAGGTATACATATACAATATTATGAGGTCTGTTATATATGTACAGTACAGGATTTTAATAAAAAAAATTTCATATGTTTCAGGGGGTTGCTCAGTGGCTATAAGTTGAACGTGGGAGCTGGTATTTCACATCACTGGTGAACCATGGGTAAGTATAGATGACAGGAACCTGGATTCATTACTGCCTGGTTCTTTATAAAATGTGTTATTTCAAGTTAATTATTTCAGTTCAGCTTTTGCTTCAATTGATTACTTTTGCTTTTTATCCTCTAACTCGAAGAGTTAGGGAATAGAGCAGTCAATGTGTGCAAGTACAATGTACTCTGTGCTGTACTTTCATGCATAAGGGTCTGTGTAGTAAATTTTCAGGACTTAGTTGGGTAACTACTAACAGTAGTCATTTAATTATTTTATAGTTTCATTATGTTAGTTGTTGCCATCCAGCTTTGGGGCTGATGAATGTACTCCTCAGGGGTAAATGCTCTTTGAACTTTGGAATGGTAAGTGTTCAACTTTGTAATTGTAGGAATCTATTGTGGTGTAGTTCAAACTCCTCAACTTATTTATTGTACTGTACAGTATTGACTTTCTAGCACTGGTTTTATGGACTACACTAACAATGTATCTTTGGAAATACAGTAATAACTCCATATAAAATGGTTAAGTACTGTAGATACAGAAGGCTTTAGTTAAGAAATATCCCTTGACAAATGCTACAGGTAATTACTGTAACTCCTCATTCAAACAGAAGTTGTTAAAAGTTGGTCCAAGTTAGATGAGTCAGAAATTGACAGTGTAGGTACTGTATACTGTATACAGTAGTAGTGAATCATGTGTTTGCCGAGTGTTAGATAACAATATAGTACAATACTGTAATTTTGAACCATTGTCTCAGTTAAGAGGGACTGTGGTCTGAAGAAGTAATATTGTACCATTACTGGATGTTAAATGGAAAAAAAGGAGGGAGTTTATTAAGAGGACATAGAATTATAAGATCTCAAAAAATACTTCTTTTAGAATCTGCTGTAGACTTTACATTACAGCACATAGGGATCCATAGGTTTTGTATTTTTTGGTTAGATTATACATGTACTGTTCTATAAAGTTCCTGGGCTAGTAATTGGGATAAGAGGGGATACAAAACAGAGTTAACATATCTTAATGTGTTTTTTATCAGAAAATGGGGTATACAAGGGATTGCACATTGACGAATAGTTCCTATGCACATATGGAATACAAAAGCCTTAATGCATCCAATATTTTTCAGATGGAGAGAGCGCCTTGCGACCCTGTCCAATTTGTTCAGTAAGTTGAAAATTACTTTTGTGTTTGTATTGGAACACTTTTCATAGAAACTGGTTAATGTTTATGAGTAAGCATCAACATGGTAGAAAATTTATTCAGCTATTAATACAGTACTGTACAATGCTTTGTGTAGAGAGATGAGATACTGTAGCAGATTAACCTAACACATGTAGTTTAATTTTCCTCAATGTGATTCCTCAGTTGTGAAAGAATTTTAATTATATTTTTAATGGAATTGTTGTAAAATATGAGAGAGATTGTAGTAAGTGGTACAATATCTTTTTTCAGTGAAATTGAAGAGGCAAGAAGTGGTGATTTAGTAGAAAAATTACATTAGTCAGATTTTAGGTGTGGATTTTGACCTGTGCATGTGTTGGTTAACCTGGGCTTAGGTTAATGTATGGAAGTAGGCTTTGGCATTGGAAATCCAAAAATACAGCATTTAAAAATCAAAATGCAATCAGCCCCAAACTTTTTGGATTGAAGTTCCTCAACCTGTACAATGATAGATATACAGGTATTATTATTAGCCCAGTAAGATCTTTAACTCTTTGGGTGTGCTGTTAGACTGTAGTTGAACAAAATATAAATACAGTACTGTAGTAAACTCAGTGTTCGACTTTTCTCCACATCATTAAAAAATGAACCACATCACTAGAATGCTCCACAACACTCCCTCTCCTGCCTTGAATATGATGTATTTCTTTGTGTACGAACCCCTGTCCTGCATGGCGGTGAATAGTGATATCACCCACATGATTCTGATCTATATACCTGTATACTGTTAATGAATATGATGTATTTCTTTGTGTATGAACCTCTGTCCTGCATGGCAATGAGAAGTGATACCACCCTCAGTGTCAAGTCCTGACTGAATTACTCAGAATATGCAAATTGTACTCCAAGCTTTGTCAATAAATTTGTTAAACTTAAAAACTTAAAACTCTCCTGTCTGGCAGATGACAGAATCCATAGTTGTTGCCATATGGTGATAACCTCAGTTGATTGCTGCCACTCTCACTGCGATGCATATATCTCTTTTCCCTCATTTCACTTTGTTTTCACTGTTATTTAAATGCATAATGGGTGTAATAATGTTATGATATACTTTTCAAGTGTGCTATTTATCATAATGCATAAATAAAGATATAATGTATTTTGGTAATACGGTACAATATATAATATTTATGACTTGTTTACAAGTAGGCAGTGCATGGCTTCATAGTAAACATTTAAATCTATTTGTTTGTTGTACCTGAAATTAGTGAAAATACTGTAATCCAAAATATTTTTTATTAAAATTTTCCTCAAGTTGAGTCTAAATGTATAGGATATTTTACAGTTATACTGTATAATAAATTATTTTTAATCTAATGCCAGAGTAATACTTCTGAAGAATATTTTTTATAATATTTGTTATCTCACATTGGCTATTTTTATAGTACAATATTAATTTTTCTATATTATTTTCCCTTGCAGTCAGATCTTGTTGTTAAGAAATAATTATGTTATACAGTGGGGTATGCTATAACGAATCTAATTGGTTCTAGAACCTTGTTCGTTATAGCATTCGTTCGTTATAGGATTAATCCGTTCCAGGCCCCCAAATACAACCACTTAACACTGAAAAATATAATATAAAATTGTAAAAATTGTAAAAAAAGTGCATAAATATGCATCTAAACCCCTGAAATAAAGAATATCATTAATATTTGTAATAAAAAACAATAAATTAGAAAATTTTTTTTTTTAAATAATGTTCATTGTAGGAGTTTCGTTCGTTATAGCATTCTCAATTTTATAGGTAAAACCGTTCGTTATAGGAATATTCGTAGTAGGATCCGTTCGTTATAGCATACCCCATTGTACATGGAATCTCTATGGGTTTACCTTGTTAACAAGTAATATAAAAGGACAAATTCCCATTTTCATATTTTGCTAGAAAATTGACACTCCTTGGGAATAGTGTAGAAACAAAATGCGTCCAAAAGGTTAAGTAATACAATAGCTACCTCAAACACAAACTCACTAGATAAAGTTTGAAGTTGGAAATAACATTTTACTCTTCCTTGCAGGTAGATTTTAATTCTCAAGAAGAGTTTGAAGAACACAAGTCATCACCACAGCATAGAGTCAGATGGCTCAAACACTGGTATCAGACCAACAGGTATGTGTGTCATTTTTTTATTAAATGTTTTGCAAAAATGAAAGTCATTTCATCATTCTCTTGTACAGGTACAGGTACACCTCTAGATATGATGGGGTTAGGTTCCTGAAAACCCATCGTTAGGTAAATTATCGTTAATATGGAGCATTGTAACATGGGGTTTAATGGGATACGTTCCCAGCCAGTCCACAAACACACATGTATCACCAACAGAACAATTCAGACAATACAACTATCAGTTCAAAACAATTAAGCAACACTCACCACATCCTGAAGAATAAGCCTGGTCATCATCACATGTCCCCTTCGAGGCTAAAGAAATTCTTGTAGTTGGAGTGGAGACATCACTCTGACTCCCACTCAGCCTCTGGGGAGTCTCATGCTTCTTAACACTGTCAAGCTTCACCTCAGACATGGTTGTCTTGGAAGCCTTGGCCTTCCTAGACATTTTTAAAGTTACCCTGCTCATTTCACAGTCACAGAAACAGAGCAAAAGCACTTTTCATAAAAACAGAGTGAACAATGATAATAAAAAAAATTATAGTAGCCGACACTGCTCACATATTCAAAACAACAGTCAACGCACCCTACAGTCACAAAAACACGGTAAATATCACTTCACAGTCACCGTAACACAGTTCAATTTAAATGTTAGCGCTGTCCTCTCACTATACTATAAGAAAAAAACGATACGTACAATGTACGATGCTGGCCAATAATCGTGGAGCCATGCGATGGTGGGTTTACATTTGACAAAGAACGAAACACAGGGCTGTAGTGAATGGGTTAGCCGTGTGGTGGCGAGTGGGTAGGCTTACAAGTGAAGGTAGAGTTGGGTCATGCATACGATTAAACATTGTTTCCTTATAAAGTGTCACTGACTTGGTTTAGAAAAATATAATTTGCATTGCTGGAATCCTTGCAAGACAATGATTAATTTGAGTAGTTTGCACTAGAGATAAAAAAAATCCAACCAATGGATATCAATGGCTATTTGATGGATATCGTTAAAGTGAGTTGTATTGATGTTATATAGCGAGATGGTCTTAATTTATAACCATCGTTAAAGTGGAATATTGCTTCTCGGGATATCGTATCTCGAGATTTACCTATATACTGTACATGTACTGTATATAGAAACCACAAGGTAATTCAAACAGAATACCTGTACTCTTATATGTGTGCACCCTTTGTTGCTATTTTTTAACTATATATTTGCTCTTTTGTAACTACGGGTATTTGTTTGCTCTCTTTTTTACTGCATTCGTTAGTACAGTATCTGGAGTCTATAACTCAAATATTACATGGGTCATTAAGTTAACACTTGGAATATGTAGCTATGTAAAGCACTTGACTTTAGTGGAATTAGTTATCTATTGGCCTTCATAAGAGGGTTGTGTTTTAACTCAGTTTTACATTGTGGATCCTGGTCTTTGGCTGAAACTTTTGAATGTTCACTTTGTGAAGGAATTAAACAAGTATAGTTTGAGGTGCTGGGAAGTCTCTGAGGATTTGTTATTTTCATAGTAGGTGTAGTTACTTATCCTTGCTCTTCACTACCTTACAACTTAGATCCTATTTTTTACTTCTGATTAATTTACACCACCTCTCAGTTTTGAACATACTTTAGCATGCCAGGCCATTTTATTAACATCTAGGTTTAAACAGGATTTATTTTTCCTGAAATCCCTTTTAATAACAATTGGAGAGCAAATATTTTTACTTACCACCCTCCCCTTCAGTGAACTGGAACAGTCGAACTAAGAGTCATTTGAACAAAGAAATCTGAGATTAGATTCAGATACATTTTCTGTGACCAGGACAAAAGTGGAGGTGTGGATTAGGGAGAATCATTGTGATCTAGTAAGCTTTGTCTTATAAGACAGCATTTAATTTTCTTCAGAAACCCTGCCCACTCTTTATAGAATCAATCTCTTATTTTCACTCATCCTGTATAGCATAATACTGTACTGTGTAATTGTTATAAATGTTACACTGTTACTTATAATGAGTAACAGTGATGTGTTATAATAACTTTCAGTTTACTAACAAATATCTCTACTGTCAGGCTACTCCTTGCCCAAGACAAGAATGGAGTTGTGATTTGTCCACAAAAAAATAATGATACTACTAATGTCACCTTTGAGGAGCGATCTGGCACTGTATGTGTGTCACTCCTGCCAGGTATGATAAACCCTCATTGTTTTGTTTTAATAATATTTAAAAGGTTTTGAAAATTATTGCATGATAACAGTTTAACCTGGGATCATCAGCATCATAGTGTTTTTGTCCCCAGTAGTTGTGATTAATATTTTATTTTATTTTATTTATTCATTTTTTAATTTTAAGATAGTGTACACGTATGATATGGTCAAATAAATGGTACTAGGGGCCAGTCAGAATATTATGGATTAGACTAAAAATGGAGTGTGAAAGATAAGTTATGGTGAGTGCACATGTACCAGGGAGTGAAAAAAAAAGAGAAGAGATAAGAGAGATTTTAGGAATCTTGTTAATTCACCTCCTTCTCTTGTACTTCTCGTTCTTGCAGCACCCTCCTTTCTCATGGCTTCCCATCCATTTACAAATTAAAGTGCTTTAGATATGAGACATAGACTTATAAGCAATATGTGGATTCTGGATGCAAGTGAAGTAGCAAATTAGGAGCTTGAGAAATGACATGCTGCAGAGCTTCTTGTGGCTTTGAATAAAATGCAGATAAGAAATATGGAAATTTGACAGAAATGGGGAAATGGAAGAAGTGTCAGACAGAGTACTGATCAAAGTATGCTGACGTACAGTATATGGATATGTTGTAAGAAGGGAAATAAAAGTTTGAATAACAGTAAAATTTGGAGAAAGATGGAATTTTGGAATGATAGGGTGAAGGAATGCTTAACCCCTACGCCCCAGTTGACATTCCGGAATGCGCGCCATTGTTTGAATGCCCAGCGGGGGCTATTAGGTTCCAGCATGACTATTTGGTGGTCACGCCACACGCACGGTAGCGTGGGTGGGCTCAGTTCGGTTAGTACGCATTAGCCTGTTGCCTTGGAGAGTCGTCCCTCAACCTGGCAACAGACTGCTTGTGTGTGTCACTGAGCACTTTATGAAAAAATAATGAAAATAAAATAAATTCTAAATGAATTATTTATAGGAAATAAGTATTATGATCAGTAAATATATGCATTACTGGCCATCCCGGACACAAAGGCAAGCAGAAAATGGCCGCTAAGTGTGTAGTGACTACGAGCTCTCCCCTCAAAACAACACTGTCCCCTTATCTTCCTCGCCACTGTGGCCCCAGGAAAGTTTCTAGATGGTCAATATATAGTTTTTCTTACTTCTTTTTATTGTTTTATCGTTTAAAAAGGTTAAAAGTACTTTTGGAAAAGTTGATTTTTCTCGATTTACCCCACGTGGGGGCTTACGACCAGCCCTGGGCGTAGGGTTAAAGTAACAGAGAAAGATATCCAGGAGGCAGCAGGGCACTTTATTGGTAGGAGAGCTTTGGGTCAAGTCACTGCGTTTAACATTAACCCTTAGGCCCCAGGTGACGTTCCAGAACGTCTGACCAGCGCTCCTCGGGTGACGTTCCAGAACGCGCGCCTATTCCCGGCACTGTTTAAATGCCCAGCTTGGGTTATCAGGTTCCAGTGTGACTATTTGCCTCTCACACCACACGCTCGGCCACAGGGAAGCTTCCTGAACATAATTACCTACTTTTATTTGTTTCATTTTCATTGTTAGTCAATTTTATCATGTTGTATCAAAGTAATATTGATAAAGTTGTGTCGTTGTATTGTAGGGTAGTATTACTGTAAAACAATGCTATGATTATGTTATAAGTGTTTTTATTTGTTGAATTATTATTATTTTGTGCATTACTTGCTGTACCAAACACAAAGTCAGCCAGACAGGCTCATTTACACCAATTTTCAAGTTCTAGCTGTAATTGCTTACTTAATTTGTAGGTGGCCAGAAATCCATCCCTATCGTGATCAAGAACACAGGCAAAGAGCCTGTCATCCTACGGCAGATAGAAATGCTCCACAGCTGCCCAACAGTTGCACTGAATGACCACTATGGTGTTGTTCGTGGTGAAAGATTTGTCAGAGTTCTCTCTGGTAAGTTTTTGCATCTGTTTTAATTTTGATTATATTTCTTTTGTTGCAGTGAAAATAGTTATAAATACAATTTAATACCAATAACCAATATACTATAAATGGTACCTTGGGGTCCATGGGCTTTTACTGCATAATAATTTAATGGTGGGTCATATTTATTTTGACTGCTTTAGTTATTGGCATATGTGATTTTGTGCAAGATGTATATATTTTTCTCAGCTGTAAACATGGTATCAAATTTTTCTCTAAATTTTTTGCAAAATTTTTGTTCACTTCCACTCAAGGCTGACTGTAAAAGGTATGAAGGATTTTTTATACTTGTACCTACCAACAGGTGTGGAATATCCTGTGGACTGTCACACACAAGGAGGATCATTAGGGGTTCTGCAAGTACCTGTGGCCTTCCAGTTTAAGCCTGAGCAGTCTGATGAGCTCTTCTTCATTGTCAGAACAGTGGTATGAATTGTACTTGCTTGCATTTGCATTAATGATACTGATACATACTGGTATACCTTATATACATGTGTGCATACAATACTTGTATCTTGCATTCCTTCATTTATATAATTTACTCCCGATAGTTTGTATTTTCTAATAGGTAGCACTAGTTCCCAAAACTGATCTGTCCATTTTTTTTCATTTTGACAGAATTTTTTACCCTTTACAGTGCTTGTGTTTTTAGCCTTATCAAACAATATACAGGTTGTTAACTTCAACTTCATTTGTGTCCCTTTCACCCTTGCTGGGGAAGGATCTTCGGACTAGAGTAGGTCCTCATTTAACGTTTCCCCCGACAACGTTGTTTCGTTATAATGTCGCAACTATTTAGATACCCATGATTCCGACAACGTTGTTTTACGACCCGACCGATTCATTATAACGTTGTTACCCAACACGGACTGCTTTGTGTGGCGTGCGCCACTGCGCCATCCTCTCTCATCTTGGCGTGCTACGCTCTCCAGTGGAGCGTCACAGCGTCCCCAAGCGTTGTCTCCCTTGTCTTTGTTAAGCTTCCACAGCATACGTGTGCTTAAGTGTTCTTGCTATAAATACTGTACTGTAGCCATTCAAAATGGCTACTAAGTGCCCATCAAGTGTTAAGTGATGCTAGTGTTGTGAAAAAACAACACAAGACCATTAGCCTTGCTACGAAAATGGAGTTTTTAAACCGTTTTGAGAAAGGTGAACGTGCTGTGGACATTGGTGTAGCATTCGGCCTAACCCCTACAACAGTGCATACTATCCGGACCAGTGACTCACCACCTTCCCCTTCTCCACTACCCACCACACACTCGCTCCACCTCTGCCCACCAATGAGTGCAATACAAAATGATTGTTAATTAAGCAATAATTTAGTTTATTTATCTTTTTGGGTGTATAATAGTATATATTTTCTATAAAATTCCATTTAATGTATGTATATTTCATGTAGTTTATGAGGCAAAGGGAGGCTGGGGAACATAACCAGCGTATTTTATCTATTTCTTATGGGGAACAGTGATTCCATTAACGTTGTTTCCGTTAACTTTGCGGTTTACAGGAACGTAACCATGACGTTAAGCGAGAACTTCCTGTACTACCATATATACTCGCGTACAGTACGAGTTCTTTTATAGTATTTGTATGCAAAAAGTTGGGGGGTCGAACTATAAACACACAGTATTATAGAGGGGCTAATATTCATGCATTTCCATGGGTCATTTACAGACAACAAAGCTACCCAGTACATGCTCACGGTAGGCGAACCATACCAGTAAGCTCATTTATTCTGGGCTTGCCTACCATACCCCTAGATTCTTTCTATATGTGTTACATGAAGAACAGAACCTCAGTCACTATATGCTGTATGCTGCTTTAAAGCTACAAATACCAGATGCAGCTTATACAAATGAAGATTTACAGATAATTTTTTTTCTTATCATTTGCTTTAGCTATTTCCAAGTTAGATGCATCATTGTAGCCACATCTCCCTAACCCTCTCACTACCAGGCCAAGCTGTGTTGTTATGGTTAATTTTCAACTCATAAGTTTGGGTAGATATATGTAATAATCTTTATCCTCATTACTCGGTTACATGCACACACAATTATACATCCATAGTGTGCAAAAAAATATACAGTAGTATATATATCACGTGAGGAATAAATAAAAATAATCCTCATAAAATATAATTGGTGAATGTAGTGGTCCACTTGAATATATATATATATATTTTTTTTATGGGCTTATAAAGTGAAATACAGGAGTTTGACCATGCCGTGAAGAAAAATGGGAATAATTTAGGGTGCCACAAGACTATGAAAGCTAAGTACAGTACAAATGATATTTCCGTTAGCTGGAACAATTGGTGCTGAGCACTTCCAGGAATGAGAGATTTCTGTGTAATGAGATGACACTCGATGCCAGAAAAAAAAATTTCATCCCTGAAATTTTCCTGGTAATGTCATAATGTCCTCGGAATTTCCAGAAATTACACATAACATCATGTCTCAAAGCCGGAAAAAATTCCCTAATCTGTAATTTTCCGGGTAACAGAAATATGTTCAAGGAAGTTCCAGAAATTACGCATTACTGTACATCATCTCTCGAAGTCGGACGAATGTCCCCCATCCCCGGAAAATGCACCTGATTTTCATCTCTCAAACCCAGGAAAAAACTACCCAATCCCCAGAATTTTCCAGGTACAGTAGAGGTACTGGGAAAATTTTCTCTGAATTTTCCAGAAATTGTGCCGCTCAGAAAATAGTTCAAAATTATGGCTTTGGGAACGATTTTCCAAGTAAATTTCAATTCCGGCTATCGGAGAGTTCCAATTAAGAGGGATTCCGGCTAATGGAGATATATTAATGTACTGTACTGTATTGAACTGTGTAATAACAAGGGTCTACTGTACAGTATTTATAAATAAAGCTAATTTACATATTTTCACAGTAAGTAGATTATTTTTGTATTAGATAATGAAATCTTTTAACTGATGTTGTTATTTTCTTTTACCAGCAAGTGAATGTGTTGGATAGTGTAGCCCAGGACTCTGCTGCGACATCTCCATATGAAAAACCAAGCACGGGTTACCCCCTTCGTCATGAATTTGGCTCCTATATTCCTGGAGTTCCTGTAGTAAAGTAAGTTGAATTTTATCGGGGCAAAAAGTACATTCCGTAAAATATTTAAAGGCAGAAGTTTAGTTATTGAAATTGTCTAAAAACTAAATAAAATTTAGGTGAAATACACTGCTCTTGAACTATTTCTTTTTGTCATAAGGGGAACAGGGACCTAACCACATGAACCAGCCTGTTTTCACTGTACGTACAGTATTTTTTATTTTCATCCCTCTTACCTCAAGTACATTTATCCATCTTCCTGGTCTTTCCCTCTACTTACTGTCATTCACCACTGATATGTGTGGTACAGTACACTTTTTACCAGTCTTTCACTCCCATTTTCTCTATGTTCATCCCACATGAGCAGACCCTGGTATGGTTTTTCATCAACAATTCCTTCACCTCTACTTAAAGAATTGGGTAGATTAAAATTTTGGACCCTAGAAAAAATGTTGAGCCTTGAAAATATTTTTGATCAAGAAAAATCATTTATAGTAAAGACCCCCGAGTACTGGACTCCTGAATAATGACACAAATCTTGGAAAAAATTATAATTATTGAAAAATTTCTAAAAAATATCTGCGGGTCATTTGTTATTGTTGTGCAGCGACACGGTGCATACCGCGTGGTCCCGCCAGCCTGCATCACAATAATACAGCGTAGACCATGTGGTTCCGCCAGCCCACATCACAACAACATATAACCTGTACTGTATAGCCTATGGGTGATACCAAGAGTGGACGAGTTATTGTTCTTTTCATTTTATTACTGCACTTCAACAACTAAAGTTAGTAATTACACTATTACATCAACAATTTAAGCCTACGAAAGATAAAACTCTCTGGGATGAGTTCAGCCAGCCAGTTGACTTGAGATATGCTTGGCTGCTACACTGTGTATGGGTAGACAGCATGACACAGCCATACATAATAAGTTCACCTCACAGAATACTGTTCACACTCATACTCATTTTTTAATTTTTAATTTTTTTAGTTGTATTGTACTGTACAGTATATTTCCTTTATTTAAGTGACATTAGAGCAATGAAATGATTATCCTACAACTTTTACAATATCATAAAATGAATTAGTGACAAAGTAGCTATCTTAAGGCCACGGCTGCTGCTGTGACGTGTGTTATGCAGGCGTGTATGGAACCCACTTTCAGTGGAGATGAAGTGGATCATGCTTCTTACATATATACTATACATAATTATATACAGCATACAGGGGGTCTTCATTATTATGTCAGGGATGTGTTCCACAGAAATGTGACTTACAGTGAAACATTTTATAATGAAGAATTTTTCCCCATGAGAATTAACGTAATTAGGGGTATATGCATTCTAACATGTGCAGTAATTCCTCTTGGAAGTTCAGGATGTGTTCCTGGAGAAAGAACTTTCAGCAAATCAATTTACAATGGGGTCATAACATAATGTATAGTATTTGATATGGAGATAAGTTCATAACAACATTATTTATTACTTTTGAGTGATACATGGTGGCTCGATTTGGCTACTTGTGCACTTAAGACTACTAATTAGTGAATAAACCAGAGCATTATGGAAATGCCAACCCTCTTGAGCAGTGACAACAACGGTGCTTGAGAGATGGTGTATGCTGGCAACGAGAGACCGGAAATATACTACGGCACATTAGCTCATCTGGAATTGAGTATGGAAGTTTTGGGAGATAATTGATTATTTTGCGATCATGTTTTATTAACCCCGGCACCAAGTGAACCTAAATACTGTAATATGAGATTTATGGTGAAATGGTATACTGTCGTTATGAAGGGATTGCTGTCTGACGATTGTGGGAGAGTCTTTCCCTCAGCCCAGCCAGCACTGCTTGCCTTCCTTCTCTCCATAGCTATGCACCCAAATGTAGTTTTGTAATTATTATTGTTTTTTTTTTCATTATTTCTTTACACGCAAACCCTCCATTGTATAAAAGCTGAAAAGGGTTTCCTAAACTTCCATTTTTTTGGTGTTGGAACACTTGTGTGATTTTAATGTCCTTGGTGAAGTGTACAGTATTCCAGCAAGTCACGCGTGTTGCCAAACTGCCTGCTACTCTCAGATACATTCCATCTTCCACACAGAATATATCCCTACTCTCTTAATCATTCTTTTATATCAACAGTATATAATATTTTCTTTATTCATAAGGCACACTAGCACATAAAGATAACTTTTCTGCAAATTATGTGGTTACTGTACATACATTTAACAATGGCATTAGCACTCGGTCATGTGAGAGGTAACTGATGTATTTTGGCATGGTAGTTAACAGTTGTAGGGTACTTATACAGTCAACCCTCGCTTTACGCGGTCCCACATTCCGCGTTTCCACGTTTACGCGGTACCCTGCCGAAACCGGAATGCTCACATTCCGCGGTGCGTGTACCCCTTTACGCGCAGAGCGGCTGGCGAGCCGCGCCATTTTTGGATCCAAACCTCCCGCCATCTCTCCCGTCCTCTCCCGCCATCCGCCATGTTGTGTAAGCGGCGCGAGCAGGGTGCGCACAAGGTCGCCCAGTCATCAAAACATTACCGAGTTCTTCACCCGCCACCCACCACAGCCGGCCCAAGTCAGTGATAGTGATAATTATAGTGAGGATATGGACTTATATGGACTTTTTGACAAAGAGGCCCTGCAAGCCTCTGTGGTGGATAGTGATACAATTGATACAAGTGATACAGGTGAGGGCCAATAATCTGCCCTCTGCTTCGGAACCAACCCCCCATCCCCGTGTGCCCAGCCATCTTTTCTACTAATGTAAGTGTTAAAAAACCTAATATTATTGATATTTCTCTTAATTATTAATTGTGTGTGCATACCATCATAAAATTAAGATAATATTTTTACTACAACATAGTTGTGTGTCGTCAAAAAGTGGAGTTTGGGGGTCGGCCTGGTCTCTATTTCAATTAATCCCATATGTTATGTTGTTCACTTTACGCGTTTCTCACTTTCTGCGGTACCCTGTGGGTTGAATTAACCGCGTAAAGTGAGGGTTGACTGTATTACTTATTATGAATATTTTTAAAACTATTTATGCATCATATTTGGATAAACACAGACTTAGTACAGATAAAATAATGGATGATGCAGATGATGCTTATGTGAACAAATGTCATATAATGAAAATTTCTAACTATATATACAGAAATGAAAGTACATCATAAGTGTGATCCACTTCATCTTCACTGAAAGTGCACTCCTGCCTAATCTTCATGCATTGCCAGGCAGCTGTGGCCTTGAGATGGGTATGCTTGGCAACTGATTTATGTAATGAGATTGTAGAAGTTGTGGGGAAATCATTTCAGTACTCTAATATGACTTACTAATAAAATAGATATATTATAAAACTCTAAAAAAGAAGAAGTACGAGCACGAGTGTGAACATTATTCTCTTTGGGAGGTGAAGGTATATGATATATGGATGTGTCACACTGTCTCCCCAATGTGTAGTCATAGCATACACACAGCATAGCACCCACGCATCTCTTAAATCAGTTGGTTTGCTGCTGGGCTGAAAACATCCACTCTTGGCATCACCCATAGGATGGTTTAAGGGCAAAAGGAGCTATATTTTGTACATAAATACCCCCTGTATGTGGTTTTGTATTTTATGATGTGCTATGTATCATTTTCATTGTTTATTATACTGTAGTAGTTTTTGTTAATTTATGGCATATGTAAAATACAGAATAACGAAGGATTGGAACCTTTTCCTTGTTATTCATTGTTAAATATACCTGACAACAAAGTAACTCAGAATTAAATGAATTTTGTGATCATATCCACTTCATTGCCAGGGGTATACTGTGTATAACCATTTTATCTCGCATTACACAAGGCCAAACGTGCCACATACGTATGTTGGGACTCGAGAACCTTCAAGAATCTCCTTTTGCAGCTCTGAATGCTTCTTGAATCTAGAACCCTAGCTACAATGAACACATTAAATGATAAACGAGTGAATTTACTGAAAGGGTATCATAAGTATGATTATTTTATATATTATGAACTTAAATAAGCCAAGCCAAGTTAGTGTTATATGCTGGCTGTTGTTTTGAACAGTTGTGCCTCCCTGCTGATATCCACGTTCTAATAATGGATTCCGTCTCTGTAACGACGTTGCTGTAGCTTAATTATTTGGTACTCGAGGTCTTTATTGTACAGTACTACTAGTTATTGAATGAAAAATGATTTGTGAAAATTATTTATTTCTCTTCCCCAGGCAAAAATCTAAAAATGGTTTAACTGAAAAAATTCCTCTGCACCTGTACAAATACAAACCCAGCTTGAAACATATAGCCAGCAAGAACTTCAACCCAAATAAAGTTGCTCCTAATCATCAAGCAGAAACAAAGAAACTAAAGTGAGTGTTAATTTTTTCTCAGGTTTCTTGCTTATTAATTGGTAACACCTTTCACGTGATGCATTCAATTTCCTAAATTTTGATATGTAAAGGATTGAAATATTAAGAATTTAATGATTTGCTTTTAATTGCCCATACAAAGTAAAACTTTAAAGTTTGGAGTTTTATGTCTCTTTGGTGTACATTATTATTATTGATAATCATTTTTACAGGGATATGATGAAAGCTGGTTTGGGGCCACATAATTATGTTGATTGGTTTGAAACAATGCTCTGGATTGAAGAAATGCAGATGGAACTTGATATAAGATACTACAGCATACCTGAGGCTCAACTAAGGGCAGTCTCTCCTCTAATTTATTCAGCTGCAAGTTGTGTAGAACTTGAGGTAAGTTCTTGGGAACATTCACTTTTGGGACTAGCACAGATAATCACTGGCAGGTTATTGTATAAGTTCACAGCTCAAGAGAAATCTGTTCTTGAGTTTTATGTACCAATAGACAATTTAACTTCATCTAGTGAATACAAGTGAAGTAGCCTTTTGCCAATTCCATATATGTGCATTTGACTGAGTGGTGTCCAATTATGTGTTAAGTACTTATTCACATTTCTCTGTCCTCTTCTCTCAATTCTCTTTATTCCCTCTCCCTCATTTTTTATCCTCCAGTTGTCTTACTCCTTCAGTCCATCTCCTTTACTTCCACTCTCCATTTTCTTTTCCCCCTCATTTTATCTTCTCTACTTTCAGTATTTTCTTACCCTTTCACTCCATTTTCTCATCTCACTTTATTTCCTTCTCCAGTCACTCTTTTTCCCTCATTGTTTATGCCATTACTTGTTCTACTGGAGAAGTTTGCGGTGCTGAGCCATATATTTCTCATATTTTAATTATGCCTTTTCCAACAGTGGTTCAGTACCTTAGTTGACAGAACTTTCATTGTTCAAACAAATGGGCGTAGGCTCGACTCATGACCAAAGTGAAGGATTGGGTTCCTTTAACATTGACCCTATCATGTGTATTCAACAATATATTGAGTTCACTAAGAATCACTATCAAGAGTATTTGCTGTTGGTGAAACATCCCTTTGGTCAACTTGCATCCTGCCAAGAGGGGGTGGGGGGGGTAACATGCATCTTCATCTTGCACAGGGTATACAAAGTGAATTTTCAAGGAGATAAAAAATGTTTCCAGGTCCTTGGATTGTCAGAAAACCGTCCTTCCATTTTGCGAGGGGACAATGTGTATGTCACTCATTTGGGAAAAAGGAAGCCTGTATATGCTGGCTGTGTCCACAAGGTTAATGACAAGTCAATCTACCTCGCATTTGATCCAAGGTAGGCCTTCATCCTGTGTATATATTTATGTATGTATGTATGTGTGTTTGTTGGTGTATTTTATGTCAAGTTTCCATTTTGTAGCCAAAAGAATTCCCACTACATGTACCTGTACTATTCAATTTAGATAATGTCCTGTTCTCCACCGGGTGTATTTTGTGCTGTTGATCCCATTCTGACATAACTTTTTTGTTATTACCGGGAATTTAATTTTTTTAAATAATATTGTTGTACAGTATCTGTTAAATATTTTTAGAGTAATTAGGGTTAATTTGGAATTTGTGGTCATTCAAGTTGACTCTTATCAGTTGATGTTAGAGGTGGTTTTGTAGTTTGGGAACAAGACTTATTTAATTTATGAGCAGGACTTAGGCTTCCAATCACCATTTACTACCTGAATTTTATTTTAAGTTCACAATTTTTTTTTTATTCCTAAAACAGTCCATTTATGTCATGTCATTCAGTGAAAATGTTCAATTATAGAATGGAATAGGGTCTTTTCATAGTAAATAGTGTAAGCTGTACCTGGTAATTGGCAGATAAACTGCTAAAATAGCTATAAAAATAATATTGGTTTGAGACTTAGGTAGTGTGTAAGGCACAGTTTCCTTAACACTGCCAAAATGCATCTCTGTTTAGTTCTCTATGATTGAGTCAGCTGGTCATTTAATCAGTTGGTCAGTTAGTCTTTCAGTCATTTAACCCCTTCAGTGAGGGACTTACCTGGTACATCCTCTTACACCAAGCATTACATCAGAAGGATGTACTACCTGGTACGTCCTTTAATCTTCATAACAGTAGGAACAGCTGGGAGGGTGAAATTGCTCTGATATCGCACTACTGTAGTCTTAATCTAAGACACAATGATATCCCACTAGGCCTAGTCTCATTTTTTTTATTTATTTAATTTTTTTTTTAAATATATATAGTATAACCTTTCTTGTGTTGGGGTGAGTATTGAGCTTACTGTATTTATATGTTTTCTTAAG
This sequence comes from Homarus americanus, assembly GCF_018991925.1. Lineage (NCBI taxonomy): Eukaryota > Metazoa > Arthropoda > Malacostraca > Decapoda > Nephropidae > Homarus > Homarus americanus. Next base: position 10,931,044 of record NW_024731852.1, read on the forward strand.
AGGAGCATCCGGCTGAAAATACCATGAAAGTCGGAAAATTGCGAAAATATTAAAAAAAATTCCTAAGCAAAGCTGTTTCCTTTGGGTATCTGCCGACATATTTTGACTGCGTAATTCGTAATATTTGTGTAGCTATGCATTATTGTTCTACCTTCCCCCCTTCATTGAGAGGGCTTTCTGTTTTCATAGCAAAAGCTGTAGAAAAGTATTTATAATAATATTTTGGTGTAAATTAATACCAATCACTTAGTAAAAATCAGTATCTGGCACCTTTCTCAGCTAGCAAGACAAGAGTCTGAGGCCCCAGTTATGGAAGAGGAGAGAGTGAGGTGCGACTGTGTGTTGTCCTCACGTCACCTTTATTGGCCCATATCTCAAAACGAGTTTTTCTAACCTTCAAATCCTTAAGGCTCAGCCATTTATGGGCCAATTCTAATAAAACAAAAACTAAGTACAGTTGAGTCTGGATTTACGCGGGGTTTTGGTTTACGCGTTTTGTCATTTACGCGGTGCCTTGCCAGAATTGAAATGCTTCATTTACGCGGGAAGCGGCGTGGGCAGGGTGCGCACAAGGTTGCCCAGTCATCAAAACATTACCGAGTTCTTCACCCGCTACCCACCACAGCCGGACCAAGTCAGTGATAGTGAGGATATGGACTTATAGGGACTTTGAGGGGTTTGACAAAGAGGCCCTGCAAGCCTCTGTGGTGGATAGTGATACAAGTGATACAGGTGAGGGCCAATAATCTGCCCTCTGCCTCGGAACCAACCCCCCCATCCCCGTGTGCCCAGCCATCTTTTCTACTAATGTATGTGTTAAAAAACCTAATATTATTGATATTTCTCTTAATTATTAATTGTGTGCGCATACCATCATAAAATTAAGATGTTATTTTGACTACAAGGTACATATTGTGTCGGAAAAAGTGGAGTTTGAGGGTCAGCCCAGTCTCTATTTCAATTAATCCCATATGTTCTGTTATTTCATTTACAAGTCTCTCGTTTTACGCGGTACTCCGCGGGTTCAGTTGACCACGTGAATGAAGACCCAACTGTAGTAGAATGTACATTGCTGAACATATAGATTTTCTTTATATTTGGCCTGGTTTATTATTTGCCAATTTATTTTAAAGATATTTGGAGAAAAAATGGTGAGTTAGGAAAAAAAATTCACACACCCAAATCGAAAGCGATAATCAGAAATATCTATATGTCTTGTTCAAGAGGAGTAAATTACCTATACTCCACATGAATTTAAACGTAATCTAGCAATAAGTTATGGAAAAGTAGGATTTTTAAAATTGGTAAGAATATAAGGGTAAAATCAGGTATTAGGCAGAACCGATTCAGGGGTATAGCAACAATGTATCCAGTGTCTTAATTGCCGACAGGAATTTTATATTGATTGATCAATTATTAACGAATTTGGTCCTTCAGCTGGGTGCTCCCCTTAACTCTTTCACTGAGTTGACTTGTTTGATAAGAGACTGACCACCACATGGTGGTGATGATGGGAATTAGAAGTGGGGGTGGAGGAGAAGGGAAGAAAAGGAAGTGGGGATGGAGGAGAAACCACCTTTCAGGGGACCCATGCTTGATGCCGTCATTTCACCAATAAAATTTTAAGTTCACTAGGTGTAATTCAAGATTATTTTATTGAAATCAACACTGCACTGTGCTATACAGTATTCTAAAATTACTTTACTTTAACTTTTACTTTTATTTTAATCTCAGAATTTTAATGATTTCTTTTCTCTGTGTGTGTCTAGGGGCTTTTTGGTTGAAATGATTTAGTTATAATACCTTGTAAAACTCATGCCCAATTACATAACAAATGATCAATCTGTTTGTATGTGATCTTGTCTAGTTATGTTTTACTGTAGGTTTAGTTATTATAGCGTTACTTTGCTTAATTGATTAGTTGATACCACACTCATGGTTGACATGACAGTACCCAACACAGTATAAATAGTAGGATGTGAAAAATATGCATTGATTTTTAAATGATATTCTTTAAAAATGTCAACACAAAACACATATACAAGGGTGAAAAATAATTTACCTGTACAGTAGTACCCCGCTTAACGCGGTCAATAGAACCCACAGGGTACCGTGTTAAGTGAAAACCGCGCTAAGTACAACAGAACATACTGTATGGGATTAATTCCAATAGAAACTGGCCCGACCCCCAAACTCCACTTTTTGACGACACACAACTATGTTGTAGTAAAAATTTTATCTTAACTTTATGATGGTATGAACAAACAAGTAATATAGAAGAGGTTAGGTTCGGAAAAATAAAGGTTAAGTTTGGAAAACTAAAAGTTAGGTGTAACACTTACGTTAGTAGAAGACACACACTGCGCAACCTTACAGCGCGGCTTGCCCAGGTGGAGGGAGGCGGGAGGGAGGGAGGAGGAGGGAGAGGCGAGAGCAGGCGGGTGACAGGTGGGGCGAATCTAAAAATAGCGTCTCGAGCCGGACACTCTGCGTATATACGTGGAAAAAACCCGCGTTAAGTGAAAGTTCGGCTCTGGCGAGGCACCGCGTATACGTGAAATCGCGCTAAGCGAAACCGCGTTAAGCGGGGTATTACTGTACTCAGCTATACTCATACATGTTACAAATAGATGGCCAGTAGATTCTGTGGTGAACAGGCAGTGCAGGTAACAGTGGGTCACTCCACAACAGGGTGAACAGGAGCCAATAATGGTGAGAGTGGAACTGACGTTGACCCCTCGGTCAGAGTAGACATCACCTGTCATAGATGGGCGCCCCCAACAGCCTGCGGTGGTTTTCCACCAATAAGGAGCCATCTCATGACTCGTGTTTCTGCTGGTTAACTAGTGGTTTGGGGTCGTGTGGAGTAAGCCGTGCAGATAAAGGTGAAAATGCAGTGTATTTACATGGAAATTTGACCCTTCTATGTTGCAATATATATATACAGTACATACATACATTTCTTTTGCAGATTTATGGAGACTTTTCTGGATAAACAAAAAGTGAGTGTAGAATTTGAGTTCAACCGTCACCCACTGAAAGTGAGCCACCGAGCGCTGAATCTGACTCGTGAGAGAGCTTTAACTCATCTCACGTTCCCATCTACCCCACCGGCCATTATGCCACAGATTCAAAATATTGTGTGAGTTTTTTCTTCAGATTTATTCATATTTATTGTGGGGTGGGAATAAGATGAGATAGACAAGGCTAAAATGGTTTGTTTGTCTGTTATAACAAAGAGGAGAGGGGGTTGATCAAAAGTGCATTACATGAAATGATAAGAGGAAGGAGATCAGGAGAAAAACAGAAGCGAAGATGAGACACATGTGGAACATTGGGTTGAGAGTGCAAGAAGCAGAAAACAGATTTGTGGTGGAGATGGATTAGATCAAAACAGATACAGTAATTGATAATGTAAGCAAATTTAGAATAATTGGGAGTCCCCTGTATGCTCTTCAAAAGTGGCCTTTTGGAGGGGGGGGGGCATTGTGAGATCTGAATATTGGAGTGACTAAATTCAGACTTTTCATTTAAGGACAGTATTGGATCTCCACATTTGGTTGCATAAAGTCAGAATATCCAACTTGGGACATTGGCAGAGCTGAACATGTCAGTATTTTATTTAAAATTTCCAGCTCTTTTTTTTCTTCTTCTTTTTCAGTCCCTATAACCGCAAGCTTGAGAATAACAAAGAGCAGATGCTAGCAGTGTGCAACATTGTGTCTGGGACATCAAAACCTGCCCCTTATATAGTTTTTGGTCCTCCTGGTACTGGAAAAACCGTTACCATTGTTGAGGCCATCAAACAGGTAATTATATTTCTAAAGACTCCATAAGAGATTGGATATGAGTGAGGTAAGTGGAAAAGGAGGAAAGTTCAAGACTTAAGTGAAGTTGGATGACAGATAAGGAGGATTATTGTGGAATGTCAGGAAGAATGTAAGGATAGAATGACTTTGAAGTTGGATAATAGAGTCTGGAGGTATACTATATAAGGACTACAGTATGTTTAATTATCATGCAAAAATGTGGGGTGTAGCTTATTTGATGTACAGTAAGGTCTTGTATTTCGCGAGTAATATAGACTGGAAAAATTGCTCCAAATTCAAATTCGCAAAATGTAAATGCATAAACTAATGAGAAAAATAACAGTATAGACTGGCCACTGTACATCAACCTCTGATTTTCCCATTTATAACCTCCAAATGATACAAATTCTGCCTTTATTGACTTGATTGTGCTTTCCGGAAACTATTTTTTAGGCCTTCCTCAAGTAACTTAATCACACGCTGCTTATCCTGCATCGAGTACTTGGCAAACTTAACTCCCATATGATAGTCCCGCTTCTCCTTTTCCTTATTTGGCCGCTTAGGTGGATCTGTCCCAGCCCCACCAGCACGACCCCTCAGTGGAGGTAGAGGCCATTATCTTGACTCGACAGGTGGTAGCACCACCCAAAAAAGCACACAATGACAGCCCAGACGGTCGTTAGGATGGCGCGGGCTACAACGCAGTGGGGTATGCTATAACGAATCTAATTGGTTCTAGAACCTCGTTCGTTATTGGATTAATCCGTTCCAGGCCCCCAAATACAACCACTTAACACTGAAAAATTTCTGTGGAAATTGTAAAAAAATACGGTACTTTATCTTACCTTAGTGTTGTTCAGCATGCAGGACAGGAGGCAGAGGAGGAGGGGGGAGGAGAGAATTATGGAGAAGAGGTGGAAGGAGAGGAGTCATCCTTCCTAGCCCTTTTTGGTGACTATTTTACAGGCACTTTGTCTGTTTATTTATAATTTCTTTCTTAGTTTCAAGGGTTATTAGCTTTCTCACTCGCT
>NW_024731852.1:10940883-11023383 GCF_018991925.1 Homarus americanus
TTCGAATAATAAAGCTGTCGAAAGAATCTTGCACAGCTCCGTTCTTTTCTCATTATACATCTTTATGTAGGGGTCATTTGCGTTTATTTAAATTTTAATGCTTTGTTCTGTTAATGGATCCACTTTAGAAAATATGTTCATTGCTTGCTCCATATAAAATCTACAGATATTATATTTCATATCGTTTTAACACATCTAGTTTCTCAGCAAAGCTTAGACACTTTCTATTAGCTTTTGAAACAACACTACCATCACTTGCTCTCTTGCTCATGTTGAATAGGGATTAAAAATTGCTGGGGGAACCTGAGAAAGTTTTTCTCCAGTACCTGTTCCAGATGCGTGAAAACAAAAGGCCCGCCAAGCTCCGACTGTTGTTTACCACTCATTAGCAAGGCAGCTTCTTTGCGCAAGGCGCTCTTCATTTTTTACAGTAATTTTTTTTTATAATACATATCGGGATTTAGTTATTATTTATATGAAAATGTAATTTTATTTTTTTTTTATTATATTTTGGTCGTAAATACGAATGAAATAAGGATGTAAATTGAATTGGGTGCTAAATGAACTCGGGTTTTAAATGTGAAAAGTTGTTGGTCAAACCTTTGTTATTGGAGGCTTTACTGTACAGGTATTTATAAGTACCATACCCTGTATGTCATTTTTTTTTTCCTAAGTGTTTCTGTCTGAGAAATTAACTGAAGTACCCTCAAAATTACCAGTCAAGAAAGAATCTCCTTTAATACATTGTTTCTTCTGGGAAAATTAGTTTCACATACAGTAAATCCCCAGAGTACGCGTATCAATAGTATGCGACCCCTCTTATACGCGTCTGACCCCCTGAACCGCTCATACACTTGGATCTCGCCCTTGCACTAGCCATCCCACCCAGCATGTTTCGCTAGCTCAGTCTGTTTATCACTTGACCGTGCTCGTTTGAGAAAAAAATCATTGCAATACCAGTTCTCTAATGTGGCTTGGAAATAAAGAAAATATCATATAAAATTATAAATTAAGAAAAATAAAGATCATGGGTGTATGTGTGTGGGAAGAGAATGTATGTATCAAGTCCATGAGCTGTAACTGCGTCGCCGACTCGTCACCCAGCGTCACTCCCCCTCCCCCTATGTGATGTTATGGCATACACACGGCGCATTTGTAGCCATACACGTTTCTTTAGTCAGCTGAGTGACGACCCTGCTGAACTGTGAGTGTTTATTTGTACATTTAACACATTCATTTGGTACCGTAGGTGTTATATTTGAGTTTCTTTGTACATGTAAGGTGTTTGTATGATACTCTTGGTTAAATTATTGCCAAGGCGTCCTTCTTTCACACTAATTCCATGAACAGTTTCCAGGCATTCGTGCTTGTAATATTTTTATTTACTGATGAATTTTACTGTAATCGTGGCCCCCAAGAGGAAAATTAGTGGCAATACTCCTGGTGGTGAGAGTGGGAAAAAGAAAACAAAAACATATTGAACTCTGAAGTTGTGCGTCGGTTACCTTAGTATAAAAAGGGGTTATATATGTATACAGGGGGGGAGGGGGACCCGAATATATGTGAATTTGCACTTATGTGGGGATTCCAGGAACATAACCCTTGTGTACTTTAGACCCTACTCAGCCTACTGTATTGCAATTTCACACCTCACAAGGGGTTTGGGAAGAGAACCCATACAATGGATGAGGATGACCTGTATAATTCTATAAAACTATAGTTAATCACTTCAACTCATTCCTCTACTTCACAAATCTGTAAGAAAGGGGCTTCAAAATATATGGAGATTTCCATTAAATGTAAAAAGATTGGATATACAATAAGGAGAAACAATCAAGATTCAGGGATTTTATTAAATTTTAATGGGAACAACCATAGCATTCAGAAACTCATTTTCTTTAGAATTGTGGGGCTCAGGTATGTGTTGAAAATATGTCTAGAGTTTTGTAGTGTAGCTGATATGGTTACTGTGATGTGATGGACATGATGCTCAGTTTGGATAATATAAAACCCTACCAATTGCATAACCTAAGTGAAGATAATTTAACATCAGGATCATTTCTTCTTTTTATCTCCCTGATATAATCTTTATGCTGTCTGTCTGTTCATTAGTACATCCATGTCTGCACATTATGAGTAGATTTAGTTTTACTCTAGGCATTTCCGTAGAACTTCATATAAAGAATGTTATCGGTAAAGGAATAAGCCTATAGATGTTGATATGTTAGTAAAGGAAACAGGGAGAGGATAAGCTACTGTATTCCAGAAATTGCTCTAGTGTTTAGTTGCTGACATAAAGTGTTGTAAACTGAGTTTGTTTTTAGGTATGAAGGAATAGGATTAAAACTTGAGTGCTTGTAACTACTTTACTTTTATATGCTTAAAATTTCAGAAGGAACGTGATGATTTATGCATAGTTTTCTCTTTGCAGTAAAACTATTCCTGACCAACTGCTGGATATCTCTAATGTGAAGAATTATGAAATAAACTTCCCAACTGGCAAGAAGTTGCAGGAGTACAGAATCATTGTTTGCACAATGGTGACTGCTGCCAGGTAGGTGAATTCCTTTTCATGCAGGTTTTTATACTCCTGAATATATGTATGAGTATGGGGTGAGGAGGGGAGACAAGAGCAGTTCAGAATCTTGGGCATTAAATATGAGATTTCAAAATGGCCAGCAAGTCCACCACCGAGATTGTTGATACAGGTATTAGTATAATAAATACAAAGGTAACTGATGCCGAGATATGTTTTTATACACCCAAACCATTGTGGTGTATCATTTTATAGTGTTGTCTTTTCAGTTTTTGTGTCCATCACATACTTTGTTTCTGCCGATAGAATATGGTAAGAAATTGATAATTCTTGTTTAATAGTTTCATAGGCTTTTTTTAATATATTTGTTTTGAAATTGTAATTTAAAGATTGAATATTTCCCACCCCCCTCCCCCAGGATAGTGTCAGCATCTCTTCCGTCTGGTCATTTAACTCATGTTTTCTTGGATGAGTGTGGACATGCAATGGAACCTGAGGCCATGGTACCATTGGCAGGTATGTTGGCCAAAGATAGCCAGGTAGTGCTGGCTGGGGACCCCTACCAGCTGGGTCCTGTCATAAGAAACTCACAGTGCTACTCCAGTGAAAAGCTCTTCTCAAATAATGGATTGGGTAAGTGTTCTCACAACTACTTTGAATTAGGATGCATTAAATAGGGTGTAATGTTGTTAGAGTATGTCGACTCAACTCATGGTAGGTTAGATTGGTTTTGGTTTAATGAGGCCAAGTGAAAGATCTTATTAGGTTAGGTTACAGCTGGTCTGGATAAGTCAAACTACAGTACAGTATGTCTGGTCTGGATAAGTTAAGATTAGGTGGCCTTAGATTCAGGTTGTCTCTAGTTACTTAGAATTAGTCTTTATACATTCTACTTCTCTATATGTTGATGCAAGAGGAATTAACAAATACTCGGGCATTCGAGTAAATTGCTGAGAGATTGCATCCTGCACTGGCTTGTGCTGAGCGTGTTGGTGGGTAGGCTCAGAATGCATGTGAGCTACAATTGGCGATTACTATCATGTGATTAACTGATGTATCTAGCAGCCTATCCATCATAACACTCTTAGTTCATCGTCTGCTGCCATTGTACAAGCTTGTTCAATTGCACACTGCTGTTTTCACATATGATCTGTGTTGTGCAGTACTGTGCATTATTGTACCAGCATATAATCAGCCAAGAATATCATTAAAGCAGTCTTAAGATGTAAAAAGTGATTACAATTATTGTACTGTAGATTTAGTAAGTGTGAAAGTACCATATGTATTGTACTGTACATAGCAGAGTGGGCAGTAAAGCCTACTGTAGAGGAGTGTGTAGAGGGTATATGTACAGTATATAGTGCATGTACACTCCCTCCTTCATGGAGGGAGAGGAGAATGACAGCAACACCTTCTACAGCAAATGATGCAGGACAAAGGCAGGTATCCTATATCATTATATCACAAGTTCAAGATGACAGCAGCTGCTGGTGAGTACAGTACAGTGTACAGTACTGTGGTATACAGTATTTAGTTTATTTACAATACTGTATATTGTACCTGTACATTAGCGTTTGCATAAATACATGCAGCTGTGTCTGTCCGAGTGCAATCTGACACGGAAACATTCACCAATGCCCGAAATTCTGGGGATGTGCAATTTTTTCAGGGGATAAGAAAAATTGTCTCAATGACCTGGAAATCTTTCAACCCGGAACCACTCTGCACCATTTATTCTGGCTGACGGGGAGATTACTGTACAGTACTGGTATTTGTACCCTTGTCTTTTCCTTTTATCTTTCTCTAGACTCACCCTTTCTCTTGCTCTCAGTCTTGCATTGTTCAGCTTTTGTTTTTGTTTGTTTTGCATTAAATTTCTAGGTAACTCTTCATTATTAGTTTTTCAGGGAGGCTTACTTAACAGATCAACTGAAAAATAATACTGTAGCTAGTTTAGGGGTTCAAGGGCTTTTTAGGCCCACTTTTACTAAAGGCATGATTGTCCCCATCCTACAGACAAATCATATTTGGAGAGATTGATGGAGATGGAGATGTACCAAGACAAAAATGGCACTTTCAACCACCAGGTGGTGACCAAACTGCTCAATAACTACCGCTCACACAAGGATATCCTCAAGGAACCAAATGAGATGTTCTATAGGTCACAGTTGAAGGTAACTATAAATTGTCTACATAATTAAAGTACCATTTATTTGGGGGAGCCCCGAGAAATCGCATTGAAAACTTCATTGTGAGAAAAAGTGATAGTGATGGGAGTTTAGATTCAGAGAGTGACATGTGGGTGAAAGACATTGTGGGAAAATACAGTAAAGCCTCGAATAAAGACGTTAATGTGTCCTCCAATATTGCAGTGCAAGGAGAATCGTTTTTTCGCGAATCATTAATTACCATTAAAATAAAGCAATAATAATGAGATGCGTTCCCATGTGTGACCTTTTCATATCTTTTGTGTGGCTTTTTACCCTCTTTTCCCCCAAAACAATACATTTAATGAAAATTGCAAACTATATTCTTTAAATAATGTTTCTGAATGCACCTTATACAATATAAATGAATAATAATATGGTCACACAAGAGGAGATGGGACGCCATTGTTTTCATTTCTGTTTACAGCCGGGAGTCCGTGACGATAGTTCTACACGAGAAAATGAAGAAAATAAGACCCTGGCTGTAGCTGTAGTAAATTTAATGTAAAAAAATTAATATATATGTTTTAAGCAACATTATTTAATGTTAATAAATGGAACAATCGAAGTAGCGCATTTAAGGATACCGCATCATATATCTTAATGATATGTACAAAAGATTCATTATTGTTTATTACTTAATATGTATTTGATTGAATTAATCTTTATATATGCGAAATGAACAATACAATTCATTATACGTAGAATATTAAAACACACAAAAGGATAACAGATGACATTGTTGTCAGTGTTGACACCCAATGTATACTGTACGTGCGCACTCAAGGAAACATAGTCATTTATCCTAAGAATACGTACAAAAGATTCATTATTGTTTATTACTGAATATGTATTTGATTGAATTAATGTTTATATATGTGCAATGAACAATGCAATTCATTAATAATACAAGAGGAGACAAGACAGCATTGTTTTAGCGAGTGACGATGGTTCTACATAAGAAACTGAAGAAAATATGACTGGTTGTAGCTGTAGTGAACTTAATTTAAAAAAAATTGATTACCTGTATGTACAGTATGTTTGAAGTAATGCTATTTAATGTTAATAAATGGAACAATAGAAGTAGCTAACCACTAATGGTAAAGAAATAAGGCGAGACGATTGGGAATGCTAACGTATGAACAGTATGTGCGTACATGTGAAAACATATCATCATTTCTCAACATATGAATATGAAAGCAACACTTATTTACTGTTGATATATGTTTTTAATAATATTTACGAATGTAAGATTAAAATTCTATTCACCAATGGCGTTAAAGTCTAAAACATAAGGACAGCCAATGAGTATTGTGCGAGTTTTTACTCACATGACGAAGTCATCAGGTTCAACTCTGGCTGAAGCTGTAGCTTTCCATAAAGCTGTTGCTGAAACTGTTACTGAACCTGAAGTTGATGTTGAAGCTGCTTATGATGCTGAATTTGATCGTGTAGCTGAAGTTGATGGTTTAGGCCTTTGAATAATATAGCTCTCGAAAGAACCTTGCACAGCTGCTTTCTTTTCTCATGATACATTTTTATGTAGAAGTCATTTGCGTTTATTTAAATTTTAAGGCTTTGTTCTGTTAATGGATCCACTTCAGAAAATATGTTCATTGCTTGCTCCATATAATATGTACAGATCTCTCACCTTTTTCATATCGTTTTAACACATATAGTTTCTCGGCTAAGCTTAGACACTTTCTATTAGCTTTTTAAATAACACTACCATCAACACTACCATCACTTGCTCTCTTGCTCATGTTGAATAGGGATGCAAAAATGCTGTAAGAAACCTGAGAAAGTTTTTCTCCTGTTCCTGTCCAGATGCGTGAAAATAATAGGCCTGCCAAGCTCAGAGTGTTGTTTACCACTCGTTAGCAAGGCAGCTTCTTTGCGCAAGGCGCTCTTCATTTTTTTTACAATAATTTTTTTTAATACATATCAGGATTTAGTTATTATTTATATGGAAATGTATTTAAATGTAAATTTATTTTATTTTTATTATATTTTGGTAGTAAATATGAATGAAATAAGGATGTAAACTATATTATCTAGGATTTCAAATACGAAAAGTTGTTGGACGAATCGGTGTTATCCGAGGCTTACTGTACAGAGTGCCAAGAATTAATGGATATGGAGAGAAACTGCTAGATATATGCATAGAGGAAGGTTTCATCATAGGGAATGCGTGCTTTAAAGAAGAATGCAATGTATACATGGAGGTTATTGCTCTTAACTTGGCAACTTGTCATACAAGGAGACCTGGAGGTTCTGTGACACCACCTCCTCCCTCTTGTTTCACTTGGTTTTATTATTTTGAGAGCTGCATGGCTTGGCCCTCAACTGATGGCTAAAGATTCCCTACTCTGCCCCATATGCACAAAAATGGAATGCAAAGAACATGAAATGTCCAAGGATGATGGTCGCTGTCCCTACAACTAACTTCAATATTGATGCTTGTCATTTAAGGGTAAAGAGTGATAGTAATACAGTCACAAGAATGGAGGATTAATCCTGAAATTCTTATTTTAAGCACAGCCCAAATTTAGGAGGCTTGAAAATCCTCTTTCCACCCTTGGGTTTGTTACTACAGTACTCATCTGGGAATGCGAAGCTTAGATGATTGTATTAATATGGATTTGCTTGGTTTCATAGATTCACGTTTGTTGTGTGTTGATTGGGCATCCATGTCTCCAGTAAGACTTGTCAGCCTTCAGGGAGCCTGAGGCTGGCTTTACCAGAGGAGGGATGGGTGAAATGACATATCAAAATGGATTACCAGCATCAGTTTAACCATGGGATGATATTAAAAGGAGCCAATCCCAAGTGATATAACCCCATTATAGGCCTTCTTGTAATATAAGTCCTCAATTTTGCATGTATTTTGTGACATTGTATTGGTTTATTTTATCAGTGCAAATAAAAAAAAGAAATATAGGTACAGTATGTATACTTAAATATAATCAGCAAATAACAGTTTGTGTGCACCTTTACAAAATAACTTATCTTTTTAGTAGTGAAAATTTATAGCGTAGTATAATGCACAGCTTAATAATAAATAGTGTACTGTACTTATAAATGAGTTTTGTGTACAGGTGTGTGCAGATCAGGTGTATGTGACTTCTATGTGCAACTGGGAACATTTACCAAAGAAAAATTTCCCTCTCATCTTCCATGCTGCCAGAGGCAGAGATGACCGAGAGGGAACTTCACCCAGCTTCTTCAATGCTCTTGAGGTTTGTCTGCCTGCTTATTGAGAATCCTTATCTAACATAACATAACCTGCCTAGCTATGACACTTAATATTACACATGAGTAGTTTGTCTTAGTGTTTAACCCTTTAGGTGGATCTTTGTTCAAATGGAAGGGGTTGGAAACTAAGGTTTTAATAGGTTTACATAATAAACTTTGTGATAGCAGGTTTGGTACAGTGCAGTCATGATAATTCACATGTTAGGTACCAGAAGACATTGTGACTTATCAAATTGCAAATTATAGTTTAATTTATTTAAATAAAAATATTTTGTTAGATTCCAGAAGCCCAAAATTACTCATGAACTGTTCCACAACTGCTTTAAAAACACTAAATATCATACATTAACAAATACAGTAACACTTAGACATTGTCAAAAGGTAGTTATATATTACATAAAACAAATTCCCTTATCATAATCAACCTCTGGGTGACAATAAAATACCCCCTGTATGTCAACATCAAGACAGGCATGGGCTGGCTGGCTAGTTAGTCAGCTGGTCGCCCTATGTAAACCTACCACCAGGAATTTAAATGACAATATTTCATATAGGAATGCGTGGGTTTTTTTGGGGGGGGGGGGAATTTGTAATTTTACGATAATGTTTCACTAACCAGGCACCAAAATCAACCTTAAAAATATGGAAATTATGGTGAAATTGCAAACATTACTATTGTTTTAATGGCATTGTGGGGGTGAGGGAGTCTCCTGTAGCAGAGGGGAGGGAATTTCCTGTTCAATCCAGCCAGCCCAACTGCCCTACCTCCCATCTCTCCCACACAGAATTCACTTCCCACTCTTCATTTTTCTTATTTGTATATTATATTTTCTTTATTTCTAAGTTACATTAGTGCATTGAGACGATATTTCCACAACTTTTATTGTTTCTTCTGTCGATAAACACTTTCGGCCACGAATTATGAATATAGGTATACTTCTGACAATGAAGTGGATGTAATCACAAAATCCACTGCATTCTGGTATTTAAGAACGTGAGTTTGTGTTTCACAAATTATCATGATGGCACTAGTTAAGCAAGTGAGCCTTCACTAATTTGATACTGTCATTTATGGGCTCTATTAATAATGATTTCTTGTCAAACTCTGGTGACCATACTTCATTAATTATTACGCTTGCTTTAGTGTTAATGGAATTAGAACAGTTGTATCAGCACTAAATCACCATATCTTGTGCATTTTTGTTTTACCCAGGTGTCTACTGTGATTGGCTATGTGAAGAAGCTCCTTGATACTCGCAGTCCCAAAGTCATGGCCAGGGATATAGGAATAATTACTCCCTATAGGAGGCAAGTGGAAAAGGTGAGTTTCTAATGCAGGTTTTTTTACTGGGAGATGGTAGATATGAACAAGGTGTTGCAAAAGGCATGTAATATGTCTAAACAATTTGACCTGGACCTTTTGACACTAAAACCCATAAGCTTCTGAATGTGTAAGGGAAAATCCTAAGTAAACAATGGTGTAAGGTATGTGCTAATATGGCATAGTGTTTACAGATAGACAGTTCCCAGTCACTGTATGGTTTGCAGTGGACATATTCAAACAACATGATTTTTGGGTGTAATTTGATTTGGTTACATCAAATTGTTTTGTTTTAGGGGTTGGGACGCACTGAATCGATCCCCTTTATTCTTCGATTGTTATATGAAGGACTGAGGGAGATGGTGAACATGTTGCAAATAATAATGTCTTCTGAAGATGCAGAAAACTTCTGGATATACTGTAGTACTAACAAGAGTTTTTTATCTGTCCTATAAGAGAGAGAGAGAGAAACCATTTACAGTATTACCTCTGTATACTGAACTTCTATATACCGTACCAAAATTCACTAAATACCATACTGCTCCTAAGATTCCAGTACAAACTCCCTGGGTTATGGATGAGTTCTGTTCCTGGAGGCTATCCATTAGCCAGAATGATCCTTCCATAGGTAATCATTGAACACACAAAGTACTCATAATGTTTATACATGTACTGTACAGTTACTATACAGGTATGGGATCATTTATCCGAATACAGTACTTGGGACATGGGGGTGCTGGATAGAGTTTTTTCTGGAACTTGGAGCACCAAGCTTAAAATGTACAAAATGTCCTGTAAACCCTCTTTCACTGCCTGTGAAGATTGTTCAGATCACTAGATTCACCCCTAAAAGTAGCTTTATCTGTACACTGTAACATTAAAACTTTTAAATTATAGGCATATAAACAACAAAAACAAGAGTATGTCAACAGCATCAATAAAAGCATAAAGAGGGCAAAAGTGATACAAGTTAGTGTTCAAACTGCGTCGCAGTCGCCCCTGGTGCTTGCCTTAGCAACGCAGCAGCATCCCGAGCAATGGTGCTCCGCCACGGACCATCTGACCTCCACACATTCGACACACAGTTTCACTGTGAAAGCCCGTTGATGAAACTTTATACCTATTGCTGTATGATAATTATTTATTTTATTTATATATGCACTTTTGTATCTCGGACTGTGTGTGTGTAACGAGTGAAACATTAAGAAAAATCAAGAAAATTGTATACAGTATATCTACCTGAAATTATGAATTTGAAATACTTTTTACCTTACCATAATTTTCTGTTATGTTTTTCTTCAGTTTCTGTATATAAGATTGAGTGTGTATGTACAGTAATTAGAAAAAGAAAAAATTACATGCAATATCTACGCTCAATCCAGGAATTATTTGGGGCTCATTTTAAATAGGACTTATGGGACAGTAAATCCGAAGATGAAAATTACGGTAAGCAACAGGAAAATTAAACGAGCAAAATTTTGTGTATTTGTGAAGTAACATTAGCTGTGATGGTAGATGTGCAAAAGAAATCATAACAAGGATAAGTTAAGCAAAAACAGCATTTAAAAATCTAAAAGATCTAATGAAAAAGGATATTAACTTCAATTTGAGAAAAAGGCTGCTGAAAGACGAGGGCTACTATTTGGGTCAGAAGCGTAGACACGTAGAGCAGACACCAGAAAGAGGTCGGAGGACTTTGAAATGTGGTGTTACAGTATAAGCGAATGCTAAGAAAGAGTTACACTGACAGGAAAACTAATGAAGTCATGCTAAGGTTAGCAAAAACTTCAAGAGAAATACTGTACTTGAAATGTACAGAAAAAGAAAAATGGGATACTTTGATTATATAATTAGGGATGAGGGGATAATAACAGAACTATTAATGGGCAAAGTTGAGGGTAGGAGGGCCAGGGGAAGGCAGAGACTGGGATGGATTAATAAAATTATAAACTGGGTCCCTAGAGAGATGCAAAGCCTTGAAGGATTGGTAAAAACAGCTAGAGAACATTAGCCCTCTCAGCCTCTCACGATGCCTTTGTGGCGTCGAACATAAAAGGCGAAAAAACTTACGCTCAGCCTCGCTACGCCAACGTGGTGTTCAATGGGCTATATTTTCAAATATAACTCGAAACTATTCAGTGAAACTGACTCAACTTTGGACGCCATTTGACAGATGTCGTATTCTTTGTGTGGGCCTTGTTACCTTCCCCGAGATGGTCTTGGTCATCGTGTGCATGGCAGTGTAGTAGGAAGCCAGTGTCGCTCAGCCCTTTAAATTTTCCATGTGTTTTGTGTTATATTATTTTTCCTTATACCACAATATTCTACATGCTTTGTTCTTTATTTTGGTATACTGTATATTACATATCAATGAACACCGTAATACAAGGAAAATGTGAATGGAAATCGATGTGTTACTAAGCATTTTCCTGCCTTTTCAACTTATACAATACTCAAGTAAAGTAGCTTAAATTTCAAGAATTTTAGTTTTTTTATGGCTTCATACAATTTTTCAGACAATTTTATGCTGTAAGAGATCCCATTACAATTAATAAAACAATTGCCTGGCAGTGAAATGAGCCCTAACCAAAAAATTATTTTTCAACGATTTTTCGGCCACAACCTCCAAGACTGAGAGTAAGTTTTCATGCACGTATGCGTCTCAGGTTCCAAGGCTGAGAGGGTTAGAGTGGAGGACTGATCGCCAACCCTCATATCTGAGGACTGTACTCATTGATTGATGATAGAGTATTCGTAAAGTCAGAGATCCATAACCCGGGAAGTTTCTGTACTGTATTACCCTTTTATACCGAACAAATTCCCTATACAGTGCAGTATACCAAAAAACTCCATATACCATACTGGCTGCTTGCCAGTTATTTTGGTATGGAGAGGTAATTGTATTAAATTTTCTCCATAAAGGTGCTTTGAACTATTTAACAAGTATTTGGGGTACTTTCCAGCTTACTTAATATTGTAGAAAGGGGTTGTTGTTTAAGGATTATGCATATATTATATTTTGCCATTTTGCAAATGGAAAGTTTACTGATTGGCCCATACTTGCAGTACAGTACAGGTATAACCAATCCTTCAGGAACTTGAAATTTCCTGTAAAGTATTTCAATTATCTTATATTTCATGAACAATTTATCTGTAATTGCATAATTAATTTTTTCAACAGATCAGGAATCAATTGAGGAAAGTTCATAACACAAATAACTTGAAGGTGGGCTCCCCAGAGGAGTTTCAAGGGGATGAGCGTCGTGTCATTATCATCTCCACTGTCCGTGCATCTGCTGATCAACTGGCTAATGACCAAGTTTTCAAACTTGGATTCTTACGGAATCCAAAGGTACCACAAATGTTTTTCTGCTACTAAAACTATGGAGTGTAACTTTGAAAAAGGAGCCATTTTAAGATTGGAACTTTCTGAGTGTATCATCATATTCTGGTGTCTATTTTTGAGAGTACTGTATTGGAGTGTCAAAGTTGTAGAGGTGTTAAGGCCTTTTGTATGGTGTATGTTATTCATTAATGCCTAGCCACACCCTTCATAAACTTATACAGCACTGTATATCTCCCAAATTCTTCATTCCTCTTCCATAAATTTTTCATTTCACTTGCCTGAGTTGTTTACTACTCTACCTGAGTGTGTTGTCCATATCTGTTTCCTGAGCTGTATCATTGGAAGGTTGGCAAGGAAGAGTGCAAAAATTATAGAGGAACCTGTGTGCTGCGTACATATCTGGGGAATAGTGCGGGAGAGTGGTGATTGATAGTGTAAGGAAAATATTAGTGCAGTACAATCATCCCCTAATTGGTCTGGATGTTATGTACCTAAAAGAGGTCGAGATGGTTTGATGTGCAATTGATTCAAACTTGACTACTTTTAGGAAATGAGTGAATGAAAGATGTACTGTACACTGATGAGTCATTTGCCGAAGGCTAAGAGAGAAGAATTTATCCCTGGAAATTCAAGCTACAGAAATGAGTTGCCTGAGGACTGCATCTGGGAGGTTTAACTGCCGAATGGTTCGACAGTTAGATGACGTCACGTCTTAAGGGTGAGAGAATCCCGCAACGTGGACTCAATCAACGTTTATTGATTGATATGGTCAAAACCTGTAAAAGTTAGACACTCGTTAACTACTGAATGCATTCCATTACATGTATACATTACATTATACGTCGGTTAGTAAATACAGTAAAGCCTCGAATAAAGACGTTAATATGTCCTCCAATATTGCAGCGCAAGGTGAATCATCGTATCGTGAATCATTAATTACCATTAAAATAAAGCAATAATAATGAGATGCATTCCCTAGTGTGGCTGTTTACCCACTTTTTGCCCAAAACAATACAATTATTGAAAAATGCTAACTCTATTCCTTAAATAATGTTTATGAATGGACCTTATACAATATAAAATAATAATAATATGGTCACACACGAGGAGATGGGACGCCATTGTTTTCTTTAGTGTTAACAGCCGGGAGTCCGTGACGATAGTTCTACATGAGAAAATAATACCCTGGTTGCAGCTGTAGTAAAATTAATGTATAAAAATGAATATACATGTATATGTTTTAAGTAATGTTATTAATGTTAATAAATGTAACAATAGAAGTAGCTAACCACTAATGGCAAAGAAAAAAAAGTGGGATGGATTGGGAACGCCAACATATA
Source organism: Homarus americanus (assembly GCF_018991925.1). Lineage (NCBI taxonomy): Eukaryota > Metazoa > Arthropoda > Malacostraca > Decapoda > Nephropidae > Homarus > Homarus americanus. Next base: position 10,954,889 of record NW_024731852.1, read on the forward strand.
CGTGCGCATTTAAGGATACCCCGTCATTTATCTTTTGAAGAATTTGTACAAAAGATTCATTATTGTTTATTACTGAATATGTATTTGATTGAATTAATCTTTATATATGCGAAATGAACAATAGGATTCATTAATAATGCGTAGAATATTAAAACACACAAGAGGTTAAGAGACGGCATTGTTGTCGGTGTTTACACCCATACTGTCAGTTATCCACCTGAAACTGAAGAAAATAAGACCCTGGTTGTTGTTGTCGTAAAATTAATGTAAAAAAATATGTATGTTTTAATTAATGTTAATTAATGTACAGTAGAAATAACCACTGATATTCAAGAAAAAAAGTGAGACTGATAGTGGAACGCCAATGTATACCTGCACACTCAAGGACACAGTCATATATCTTAAGAATATGTACAAAAGATTCAATATTGTTATTTTACTGAATATGTATTTGATTGAATTAATGTTTAAACAGGTGTATATGTGAAATGAACAATGCAATTCAGTAATAATACATAGCATATTAAAACACACAAGAGGAGACAAAGCGACATTGTTTTCGTGAGTGACGATGGTTCTACATGAGAAACTGAAGAAAATAAGACCCTGGTTGTAGCTGTAGTGAACTTAATGTAAAAAAAATGAATACCTGTATGTATGTTTTAAGTAATGTTATTTAATGTTAATAAATGGAATAATAGAAGTAGCTAACCACTAATGGTAAAGAAATAAAGCGAGACGATTGGGAACGCTAACGTATGTGCAGTAAGTGTGTAAATGTGAGAGAAAATGATACAGCAAGGTTGTCTTGTAATAGGGTAGAATGAAACCTCATCCATTGTTGTCACCCCCTCCAAGTTGAGCTTCCTAGGAATATAAGACATCACATAGGCAGAAAACATTCAATCCCCTTCCCAAAGTTTTTTGTAATTTTTTTCTCATCACTTTTGAAATTCTACTTTCACATTTAGCCAATTCATCTCATTCTACGTTAACTTCACCAACTGTTTAACATATATATATATTGACGCACACTGGTAAAACAAAGTATTTTTCCTTCAGAGGTTCAACGTGTCTGTGACACGTGCCAAGGCACTCCTCATCATCGTGGGCTGTCCTGAAATCCTCCAGCTGGATGAGTAAGTTTTGTATTTGCCTATATTGTATTGAACTTCAATTTCTTCACAATAAAATTTCATATTTGGCCCTCAATGAAATGTTTTTGGTTCAATTCCAGATTAGTGTTGAGGACTGGGTTCCTTCCTTGTTCTTTGACTAGTTTAATTTGTAATGTAACGATCCAGATAATTAAAGCATTTTGATATGCTGATAATTAATGTCATCATTCCCCTGTGAGGTTTAGTAACCTAATCATTAATGTGAATGTATTACAGCAAGTGAATATAGATACAGTAAATTTTATTTGCTCTTAACTCTGTCCATTTTGCAGTACAGCAGAAGTGTTGAAAGATTGGAAAAGGGGTAAGAAATTACAATGCAAATAATTTATGTAATTATTACAGGCACTGGGGCAAGCTTCTAGACTTCATTCGGCAGAGAGGAGGATACCGAGGTCATTCATATTCTCGTGGCGGTCTTGATGACTTTGATGACATTCTGACAAGATTTGAAAATCTCAACCTTCGTAAGTTTTGTTTAGATAAATTAGTGTGTAATTATAAAAGTAGTAGTAGTAGTGATAATGATGAGGATATTAATAATAATAATATAATATAAAGTAAATTTATATCTAAGGATTGGGCACATACTAAATAACTTTGGATCCAAGAGTACAGTGAATGAAGTACAATGAAAAACCCTTAGTGTTGGATTATTGAAGTCACAGCTATATTGTTACTCAAACAGAATCTGTCATTCAAGTGTACATATCAGCAAATAAGGCCCAACTATTCAAAATAACAGGCAGCATATTACACAAACACAGATAGGCTTATTTAAGCTCATATATATTAGCTCAATTTTTTTGATGCCATATGGCAGCAGGGTCTACCATCAGACAACACATTATGCTTCCAATATCTTCCCAGGTGATAGTACCACCCTGCTTGATAGCTGCCTACGTATCTTAAAGTTTCATCATTCCATCGGTAGTACTGTAGATTAAGTGAACCAACAGGGGTGAGATGGACATTTTTGGGTCACATGAAGGGAAACATCATAGCTGAACAAAGCTGTTACAGCAGCTCGAGTGAATGAATGACTGTGAAGGAAAGGAGAGTTTGTATTTGCTTATGCATACTGTTACCCAGCAGGACTGAGTTTGCAAGATTTGATAAATTATTAAAAAGGAAACTTTCTTTAGTGGTCCTCAGTCTAATATACTGTACACATATCTTCAGAATTTTCAAGTTTTGGAGTTGCATCTTCAACATATTTTACAATATCTACTTTTTTCTCATCATGCTCTTTCACACATGCTTCCTAACTCATTTGTTTATTGTGTTATTATTTTTACAGGTCCAGTATTAGGAGAAGATGTAAGTGCTCGAGAGTTGGCCGAGGCCCCCGAGTGGCGCGCGGAGCACTAACAGAGATGCATAGGTCTTAAGCTCGTTCACACAAGAGGCCTTATAGAAGTCATACACAGTAGACATGACAATCAAGGTGGGGGTTTAGTCTTCACTCTCAGATGATATTGTTGTGGATTATTAGTTTTTAGAGCTCTCTTATTAATGAACAAGCATTTCATAGACTGAGCAAAATAAGTGATTAAAAGACTGATAGATTATATATTTGTCTGGGGGCATTAGAACATCACTTAAGGAGACAAGGAATTTAATGTGATGGTGCTTTTTATTGTGATGTAGCATTTTACTACTGATATGTTCCTTTAATGTAAAATATTTTCTTCTCCATTTTTAAGACACGAAGTCCCTTAAAGTGTTTTATATTTTGTGGATAGGCTAGTTTCTGGTGCCAACTTGTACATAACACATGCAGGTTGTACACTGATATTTGAAAAAAAAAAATTATTGTTGTGGTGTCACTTTTCCAACTTTGTTCTTAGATATAATAAGCATCCAGTTTTAATTATATTTGTATTTTTTATATTTTGATTGCTTTGTATTAGATACAGTAAAACCTCGATACACCAGACTAATTGGGACAGACCCCAGTCTGGAAAATGCGAAGTCCGAAAAAAGCAAATCTGTGGGGGAGGGGGGGGGCTGGACTGGACATAACACTGCTGATCAGGAGTTTCAAGAAAGTCACTTGTTATACAGATGAACCCCGATAATCAACGTCCCATTGACCGTCGATTCGTAAAATCGACAAGTACATACTGTACAGTATAGGGGAAATACCCAGAGTTTTGACAATTGGCAGAGCTGGTGTGGTGCGAATTCTTGCCGCAAGAGGACTCTGCGCGCTGCTTCCGACTCATTCCCACCATCTTTGCTATTGTTTACACTTACTATGTCTTTTTTTTTTAACTACTTCGTGTGCTACTCAATCATGTTTAAACACCCCTGTGATAGTTCATCTTATGCAGGGCAACTTGATGTGATGTGATAAAGTATAATAAAAGTGGTGATGGACCAACAAAGAGTGGTAGAGACCTGAACTTGCCACCCTAGACTGTCTCTGCCATCCTCAACACAGGTAAATAAGTCTCAATTTATGCTTTACATTGCTGGTTGAAGGCTTATTATGGTTGCTTTATTTTCTTGCTTGACAGTGTGCAATACAGAGATATATCTTGACTAGATGGGAGTTTTTGATGGGTGGCCTGCCCCTAACCCACTGAATTTATGTTCTTATAGGATTAATTGCTTCAATAACCGTTGATTCACTAACCAGTGACACTACCTGGTCCCTATATGCGTCTGTTATCGGGGTATGCCTGTACAGTACTGTAATTACTGCAATTCAACAACTAAGGTCTAGTCTTTAAGTGCATAACAAGGTTAGTAAAACACATCTACAATAAAAAAAATGAGATGAAATTTTCTGAGTTGAAAATCAGACAAAGTCTGGTTGTCGACAACTATTTTTACCGAGATGATTGTTTCGTACTGTCAAGTTTTATATGTAAAAATCCACAGAATTTGTCTTATGAATATAGAAAAAAACTGTATACTGTACAGTAGTATAAAATAGAAATAAAGAAAAATTAAGTCTAAAGGTATATTGTGTGTGGGAGAGAAGAGTGGTTTGGGTGGGGTGTGGTGACCCCCGTATCCCATTAACATGTGTTTATGCAATTTCACCATAATTTTCATATCATTTAGGTTCATTTGCTGCTGGGTTGATATAATTTTATTATAAATAGTCATCTTTCCTGAAAAAAGAATCCCACACTCAGCACCATGAGTCATTGTGGTCGTTTGGATACATTGCCAACAGCTGATCAACCTAGTTCCCTCGTTTGCTTATCACAGCATCTGTCTTGAGCAGTGAGTCAATAGTACTGCAGTGAATGTATCATCACTTCATTTTCTTCATTATGTAAACAAATATACTAACATTTGGAAACTTCTCATGACCTTAAATAACAATGAATAGTTTATTATTATAAAAATTCTACCTTTGGTTTGCTTAATAATTATCCTGACAGTGTTACAGCCGAATATAATTTGCATTGCTGGAATTCTTGTAAGATAGCGATTAATTTGAGTATAAACATCACTTATTTTGCACACACACACACACACACACACACACACACACACACACACACACACACACACACACACACACACACACACACACACACACACACACACACGGGAATGAACCTTTTTTGTGGGGGTGAGGGGTGTTGCGGTCACTTTTACCCCCCAATAGAGGTGGGTTGTTGACAGCAGGAGGTAGGAAGATTAATGCAAACTCTAGGATTATGAAAGCAGGGGGGTTTAATTTTTTGCTTCTAAAATGTCACTGACTCAACTTAGGAGAATATAACTTGCATTGCTGGAATTCTTGTAAGATGGCGATTAATTTGAGTATACATAAACATCCCATATTTTGCACCATACATAATAATTTTAGTAATTAACGTAGTACATTTGAGTACAGGCTGTGATAATTTATTGAGTACAGGCTGTGATAATTTATGTGTTTAGTTTCAAAGCTTTGTTACATCACTAATGTATAATGAGTCCCCATATACCCTGGTTTATTCATTGATCAATTGTAAGGCAAAAGTAGCCCTGTCAAGCTATCATGTGTCAATTAGTTTTAAAATATAAATTATGTAAAATGTTATGAGACAATGGTTTAGTAGTGTTGTTAATGTGTGTGCTTTGTAAGTGTCTTGGCATGTCACCTCGCCACCTGACTCCTGAACAAACTCTTAATCAACTTCAAATCCTACAATGTGCTTGGCAAGCTCAAAACACACACACACACATGGGAATTAAGATGACAAGCATCCAGTGAGGGTCTTGTGTGACTGCATGGAGGCGAATTAAAAGATGAGCTGTTGAGGAGCTTATCGCTTGGCAACACTGGTGCATGTTACCACTCTTTTCCTCTCTATCTCTCTAATCACCTACACCTTTCTGCTTTCTCACTCCATATTTTAAAATGTTATGTAATGTAATGTTGAAGGGATACAACTTTGCTCATTTATACTTATACTTATCACAATCTCCCTAAAAATACTTAGCTTTCATGTTTATTCAAGACATCTTCAGGTCATGAGACCCACTAATCCCCCAGCCAAGAAAGGGTGACCTGACATTCCATCAGAAGGTCAGTAATATGAGACCACTAATCCCCACCTTACCTCTACCTGACATTGAGTCAGGTCAGGTCCCCCACAAAAATAATAATAATAATAATAATAATAATAATAATAATAATAATAATTAAATTAACTTTAACTTTCATCTTTATTCAAAAATTTTTCAGAAAATTCACTCAATTTTCAACCCCGTAAAAATTTTTCCCAAAGCCGGAATTTTTTGGAAAATTTCAACCTTGGGAATGATTTTCCGAGCATATTTAAATTGCGGCTATCGGAGATTACAGGGCTTGAGGGATTCCGGCTAAAGGAGATATTACTGTATTGTTTTTCTATTATTAAAGATTTCATATTCATCATGATGAATCGCACACCATAAGAGGTTGATCATACGAGAATATAGCACTGTATTGAATAAAAAAATAAACCTCACAAATGTGGCATTGTCCGTTTCTTAAAATATATACAGGTACTCTACATTATTTTAACTCATTTCTTAAAACCCTCAAGATAATACGTACTTCTTCATAAAAATTTCACATAAATGAGTGTAGGTAGCGATGTGCGACACACTAATACAGTATTATACATATGAAGGCAGGAATCAGACTGAGTTATGTGCCACGAGACACTCACGAACAGACATTCTACTGCATGTACAAACACAGGAACCGTCCAAACCAAAGCTGGATTTTACGGACATTTTAAAAATATTTCTGGTGAATAGAGGGGTGGCCCAGAGCACCTCAGAGTTGCAAAAAAAGCAAATTGTGGTGTATTGAAGTCAAGTGTATTGAGGTTTTACTGTATATCTTAACCTAACCAAAGTGGATTCTCAGTTTTTAGTAAGAATAGATACAATTTAAGTTCTTGAGCAATTTTAAAGAAAAAATAAGAGTTCTTGAACCATTTTCAGCCTTCTTCATTTCAAACCAAATCATCTATTTTTCCAGTTAAAGAATTTTTTTTAAAAGGTTTTAAATTAAACGTGTGTATCTTTAAATTGAATACGCACTTAACTGCCATATAGTAAAATACTGGAAATTTGCCAGTATCCTAAAACTGAAATATAATTGGATTTGTGTTCCCCTGCTGGGGGAGGTCACCTAGATTAACTGTCTTTTAGTATTACATTCTTGCCACCTCCAAGACTAACTGAAAAGATGGTGTGTAATGGAGAAATTAAACATTTAATCTTAAATTTATCATATATTTTATTGTAAGTTTTTACTATTTTAAATGAATTTTCATATGTACTGTATCATAATTATAAAATACAGTAATGCCTTTATTAGCAGTAGAACTGTATTCACAGGAGATAAATTATGGTATGTAAGAGTATTGATCTTAGCAAACAAAAAGATATGATTGGCTACTCTTAAGGAGTATAATTTATTTAATGAAAAGTCAGAGGCTAAAATTTTATGATGGTAAAAGAACAATTTACAACTGTATTTGTATGTGCTGTATGTCGTGTACGTATTCATGAATTGTAAAGTGTAACAAGCGTCACGGAATTTTATTTTTTTTGCTTTGGAAAGTTTCTATACATGGCCTGTCTTCATGTACTAAATCAGGCCTCAGAGCTGGATGGATAGATATGTAAAATCGGTAGCAAGTTCTACAATTATTTCTACATTTTATGTGTTGAATTAGACTCCTTTGAACATTAATGGACCTCTTATGTCAAAAAATTTATTGTTTCTTTATTAGTACATTACTGTTGGATCTGTTGAACAATATTCTTCACTTGAGTGGATTACTAGTAACTGGATCGCTAGTGCTGTACATCACTACCATTCATCGATAGTAACTATACATCATTGGTGACTACATCACAAGTGACTTCATCATTAGTCGCTGAACATAATCAATTGTACCTGCCAACTATAGTTGTATTGTAGATGTACAGGCTCGTTCAAGATTCTTCGAACACTGCTGGAGACAGCTGGCAACTCAAGATCGTTTATTTATTGTAGTACGTAGTAAAAATTATGAATAAATGTAAAAGTGATCGGTTACTTAGTTCCCCGTTGCTTAATTTAATGGTTGGCCTTTGTTGTTTCGTATTATATTATACTAAGTACTGTACTATAGTAAACAAACGGCCTTGAATTGCCAGCTGTCTCCAGCAGTGCTCGAAGAATCTTGAACGAGACTGTACCTTAACCAAAGTATTTGGGAATGAGGAGGATAAATTTTTTCTATGTACCTGCCACTAAGAATACGGTATTTGACAGTGTGCCTCACAAAATTTTTTTTCAGTACTTGAGCCTAATGAATATATGTTTGTTTTGATATATGTAATATAGTTGAGGATTTGAACACTGTCCATATCACAAATTCAGCCATATTCAGGTATGTGTAAAACCTCATGTTCTCTCCTGCACATTGACTACATCCATAGAACCAGAAATGTCCATACACATTATTGCACCAACATGTCATTTCTTGGGTGGAAAATTATGCTATTGTAGATTTCAAGCTGTTGGAATGAGTTACTTGTGATATGCTTGTGGTATTAACATATTGAATGATAAGCAATAATGAATCATAGGCTGTGAGAGATTGCAAATTCTGTCAGATATAGGCTTGTGTGGCATCATAGAGAGGGCTAGAAAAAAATGCCTATGGGTGGTTTGGGCATGTAGAATGAATGGTGGGTGATGAGACTACAGAAAGAGTGCAGGACAGAGGTAAAAGGGGTAAATGATGGGATGATATCTAGTCTCTCTTCTAAGATGGGAATGAACCAACTTGTCAGTTGTGTTAAGGGAGGCTTTATCTTTTTTACAACCTCCCATAAAGGGTGTTCCCTAGCTTGCTCTGTATGTCTCTCTCATCTAAGCAAGAGAGGAAACAAGGCTTGTGAGATGTATGCCATAGATAGTTGTTGAGGTATTCTGTGATAGTATTTAAGTACCTTAACTTGAACTCTCTACCTGATTTTTTCCCCAGTGAAGAAGTTGTTCCATACATTTCCTGCAACCCAGCATTGGGCATTCTAGTTTTTTTAATGCTTTTTATATTTTTGTACAGTAATAACTGTCATTTGTTGGTTAACTCTTGGCTTCTGTGAAGTAATTAAAGATTAGCTGGGCAGATACATTTCAGATTAATAGATAGTGTTACCCATATGAAAATTTAGGCCTAGTGACAAAGATTGTTGACCAAACAGACAGTATCTATTAATTAATAATTTCCGATGTTGGTATGCTAATATTCATCTCTCTTAGATAGCTATTCTTGTTGGTGTTCCCATATGACCAGGGAACCCAAATATATATTCTTATCCATCAATGAACTATTTTGACCCAGCTTGTATAAAAAACTATTATCTGTTTTAAATGTGTGCAAGCTTTTAAGGTTGGAATAGTTGGGAATCTTGGAGAGACCTTAACATTAAGTAAGTTTAATATGATTATGGTATTTACGCTCTTAGTTTTTCTTTTAGAATTCAAGATGTTGAGTGATTTTTTACACTTATTTAAGGGATGAATAACTCATATGGAGTCTTTAGGATAAAACTGCTCCTGGCCATACTGTTGTAAATACAACACTGTACATAATTTAGGCTCCTCCCGAGGGAATATTTGTACACATTCCAGTTGGACATACATTTACTGTACTTCAAGTGACATTTTCCACGATCATACCTTTAAATCTCATTGTTTATACCGCATACATAAATAAGATTGTGATCAAAGATATGGTGTTTTTCAGCACCATACCTAAATATTATGTACTGGGTACTGTTTTGATTTGTTATGTTATAGTATTTCAGATCTATCTATAATTATTTGATGAGCAAGCTTTTAATACATACTGTCCATCTGAAGTGATCACTTGGATATAGCAAATAAAAAACTTGATTATAAGTACTTTCCTATAGGAAATAGGTGGAATTAAATAGTCAAATACTTTGTCACTGAAACATTGGTGGTTTTATCTCCCAGTCCATATCTTTATAGTTATTAATTACAATTTCATGAAACTATACAGTGATCCCCCACAAATTTGTGAGCCTCAAATTACATTTTCAAATACAGGTATTTGAAATGTTAATATGTACCCTTATTTGGCAAATTTATTATGACTTCATAAATTTAATACAGTTTGGGATACAACTTGCTCAAAAGTACAGGCAGTACACTCAAATCCTCTGAGGCAGGTGCTGCTTATGTCGGTTAATACCTCTATCCAGTAGCCGTGTTGTATCAGTGTTGTAAGTGCACATTGTATTTGTCATCCAATATATGTAATCTTTTGCAAGATGTATTATCTTTACCAAAAACATCAAGTATACAGTAAAATTTCAGATAGCATTATTTTCAAATTAAAAAATCTATTAAATTACCCTCAGACATTACAGTATAACGCTGCACTATCAAAGATGCACTCGGCAAACTGTGTTACAATGTCACTGATTGCTCAGAAATGACAGTGCAAAGCTTCATTTAGGCTAAGTTGAATATATAGAAGGATGGAAAAGACAAACTGGGGTTCCTGTTTATTGGTAGAGATCATGATGATAAGATGAGGGTGGGGAGGGTGAAGTCAGTTAGTTATCTTGGCCTTCCTGTCATGTGATATTATGGGTTATTAAGAGTTGTGTAATATACATGATAAAGAATGAAGCTACATGTACATTGTACAGCCAAAAATAAAAGTCGTGATTACACTCACCGTGTCTTATGTTCCGAAAGCTTCACTTTTACCGATGGTTCCCCTTCACCAAAATTATTTGTCATGAATTTTGAAACATGAGGCATGATTAGTGTAATGCTATTTTTTCTGTGACTGTATATAATTTATTGTAGATTAGTTTGTTTTATACTAAACAAAAATTTTTCTCCTACCTTGAAAAGCAATTATATTTGTGTAAACCGTATTTTTATTAGGAGGAGTGCTATTCACAGTTTGATGTACACAAAGTTAACCCTCTATCTATTATAAGAAGATAACATATCTTATTTTAGTTTTATATATATTCAATATATTTTTGTATCAAACCTTAAAGATCTGTAGGGGATCACTGCACAGTTTATGTAAATGGATTAGGGCTACACAGAGGCAAATGCTTTGTTGGTAAAGTGGATTTGTTTATTTCTACACACACCACAAAAATGCAAAATTTTTCTCATGGTCAGTTGGGTAAAGTGGGTATCATTGTTAGTGGACTCTATGGATGTGAAGTAAAGCCCCACAAATAATCTAACTGTTTTCCTAAGCATTGCTACCCAACTACCCATTAGAAGTTCAGAGCTTCAAAAGGGTTAGTTGCTAGTAGTGTAATATATTTTGTAATATGCAACCTTACAATTTTTTTCTTCTTATAACTCTTGACATTTGTATTCAAAGTTTATATTTGTAAAATTGCACCATAGAAAATGGAAGGTGAATTTGTCTCATAATATGTTAGATTCATTGGACATAATGTCTGTGTATTCTTACTCAATCCTCAGTTAATACCTATTTACATCTATTGTACATGGAAATGGTGAAAAGAAATCTCAGTACAGTAACTTGAACATCTAGTATGTTATACATTCAGAAATAGACTGTATGTAGTAGAAGTTTAAACCTTTTAATGTGGAATGAATAACATGTCAGATGGAATAGGTCCAAAGTGTCACAGAAGTAAGGTTTCCACTACTTGAGGGATTTTAATTTAGAACAACAGAGCTTTTACCTTCCATGCTGACCTTGAGTTATGTTGTGAAACAATAGGAATACAGAAAAATTATTCTTTATGGTATGATACCTCAAGTCAGTAGGCTAAAAATTTGTCATATGACCACCCCTAATGTGTCATGATTGAAGTTTCTCAGTTGATTGACAAGCATTTGAGAACTTATGTATTGTAAATTAAAACTGCAGGCACCATCATTATCATCCAAAGATGTGCAAATTGTGTACTATTTTAGGGACAAAAGTCAAGGTCACAGTGCAGTAACAGACAACCTGATGGGAAGGTCTTTCCCACTTTTTTTTATGCTCTGAAGGTAGTGTTTGAAGTTTCTGAATGTTAGCATGTGCAAATTACAATCACCCTCCAGTATGAAATGGAAGCAAAAGCTGAGCAAAGATTTTAAGGTAGAATAAGATTGAATAAATTTTCAATGTTTAGGGGAGAACACTTGAAAAGCTAGCATTTCCATTCTTATTGATTAACTAATATTTGCATATAGTGTAGCACGTGATGGTAAAAAACCTTCAGAAGACTCTCGCAAGCAAGGGATATTTTGGTGTCGTCTCTCAATGACTAACAGGAGGCTTTGTCAGACAGACATTCCAAAAAAATTAAGAAGTCCATAGAGGGAAAACATTTAAATCTACAATTGATAGGAATGGTTTGTGTTTTTTTTATCTAATACCATTATCTCTTCCATTGGAGAATGGTACAGGTTGACAACCCTTTATCCGAAATTCCGAAAATCGAAAAGCTCTGAAAACCGAAAGGTTTTTTTTTTTTTTTTAAAACAGGGATTAGCCCTCCCGGGCATAGATCATTGACCCACATCAGGGCCTGGGGGGCGAAAATGTAATAGTAATAATTATAATAATAATAATTATTCATAGTAAATAAAATATTTATTAAAAATACACCAAAATAAAATATGATAACATTAATAATAATAATATATAATAATAAAATAATAATAATAATAAAGAAATACAAGAATGAAAAAAAGATCAAAAGTGAGAAACATGACTTAGACCTAGGAATTATTATTATTATTATTATTATTATAATTTTTATTATATTCCTCCCCCTCCAGGCCCTGATGTGGGTCAGTGATCTATGCCCGGATAGGCTAATACATTAAAAAAAAAAAAAAAAATAACCATTCTGAAAACCGAAAAATTCCGAAATCCGAAATTCCTCTGGCCCCAAGGATTTTGGATAAGGGATTGTCAACCTGTATACTGTTTTAGCAATTGTATTCTTTCTCCTCCTTCCATTAGAATAGAACTTCTGCACTACTGGAAAACTTTTTTAGGATTCACATTCCAATTTGGGGAGGTGAGAGGCGAAATACTATGATGCCACTTAATTCTAAAGCTTATTTAAAAGTAAATTAATATGACTTCATAGTATTTACTGGTAATATATTATGTACAAAACCATACAGGTATGAGAATGGTAAACCCCCCAAAATGATTTTTGCATTTAAAGGGAGAAATAAAGAGGTCAACAAATGAACCCACCTCCATTGTTCAGTCCCACCTGGGCTATAATGGACCACAAACCTAAAACTGATCCCTGTTAAATCATATCGTGTAGGACTGTTTGTAATGAAAATTTTCAAAACTTTCATTGTACAGTAATTGTTTTACTGTAATACATTACAGTATACATAATCAAACAACCTCTCAAAATTTGTTGTTTGTTTGTATAATCTTACATCCAGAAAATCCTTTAGAATGCTAAACAAATAAAAATTGTGTTATGAAACGGCATAAGGTTGACCAATTTCAAATTCATTGGCCCAAAAATGTACGGTACTTCTTGAAACTAATGGATGTTATTTTTATCAACAAAGTTCAACTTCTCTTGAATATGTCGGTGTTACTAATAACTGAACTTCATAGAAATTAATGCTCTGTCGTAAACTGAACTTGATCACTCGTAGAGGTTCTAGAGCTGAAAATTTTACTTCTTAGCTCAGAATGAATAACATTTTTTGAGGCTTCACATTGGCCGAGGTGAACCAGTTTGAGGCATTATCATGTCACCATTTACAAGAAACTTTAAACATACTTTTAAAATTCCAATCCTGACCTCTATTTTTATATGCCATCTCTCTTATCATATATACTATCATCATTCATCATTAACATTTTATGGCCATTTTTCACACTCGCATGGATTAGCCTCGATTACCCCATGGCAGTTGCTGGGTAAAACTAGAATGGGATCCCCCCATTCCTGCTCACCACTGCATCCCTAGGGCACCAGCCGAGAAAATGCAGTCGAGACCAAAATATGGGCATAATCCAGTTGCCATCAGGCATGTTAAGGCAAAGATTTATGGCTGGATGCTCTTCCTAGTGCTAACTTACAGGCTGTGACCAGCTAGTTAGGCAGGGTTGCAGCACCCTAAGATAATCAAAGGCTACCTGCCTAGTTAACTAGTTAGCACATCCCAAGGACTGAAAGGTATTTAATGTACAGGTACCTAATTTAGTTACATCGTTGATAGTATGCTCTTAGTAAATATGGTGAAATGTTGCTGTACTGTACTGTGTTGTACCATTACATCCTGCAAAACAAAGACACTGATAGGGATGTGACTGAGCCCATGGTTCCAGTCGGTGAATTATTGTACTGTATACGATTTTATTCAAACTACCAATTTGTGTATAAGTATGAATTGAAAGTGTAATAAGTGTGCATTCACAAAGTGAGAACTCTTGGCTTGAAATGCAAACTAGTGAAATTGTACTGCATATAGGGTTTTGACACAAACCCTCCCCTTGGCAAACAATTTACCGTGTCATGGAACTCATACATAAATGACTGAACTGAACTTATTCCATGTCTCTTGTTCCTTCTATCATTCATAATAGGAGAACTTTACTCCAGTTCCATTGTTATGCATAACCAGAAAAATCTTAATTCTTCATTTTCATTCATAATTGGAGAACCTGGCTGCCTTGGTCCTGGTGATAAACTAGATTAAGGTTTGTAATGGCTGCTCAAGGTTAGACTAAATTTGTTCCAGCTACGTTGCTTGTATACCAACTGGGTACAGTATTTCATTGAGAAAGTTTGTCACGCAAGTGAAAATTACACACAGTACGGTACTATAGTTTGTCAAGAAAAATATCCTCTGATTTACCAAGTTAAGGATTGCAAGTCTGCAGTTTGTTAGTGTACCCTGTACAACTACATTAATCAATCAATATTTTGGCTGCAGTACAGTATTAATAAGAACTAAGTCAGTATAATAAATAAAAAAAAAAAAGTTTGGGGGGAACACTAGTACTGTATAAGGCAGTTATAGATTATAGTTTTTATACTGTAGCTGTACTATTAGATCATGTAACTGTGCCTTCCACTCTGATTTTAGGGTGTATATGTCTTGAACATCAAAGTAATTTTAATGTAGGATTGTAGATTTTTTCAATGTTTTTTACTTTTATTTTTTCATATGAATTTTTTCTTAAAAGAGAGCATGTTTCTAAAATTCTCTGTTGATAGAGAATACTTAAAAGGGTGAAATTCGATTAGTATGACAGAAGAGAACATATTAGTGATGTGTGAGATAGTATTTTAGACAAATCTCGTTCCGAGGGGAAATGCAGTGTTATTTGGAGTTATAGTATTGTGTGGTTCTAATATTATGTCATTAGACTTTTGCTTCTCGTAAATTTCATGGAACTCCCTTGAAAATAAAAGTAAATCACTTTACACTACGTTTTATTGTCAAGCATGTTGAGCCAAAGATAAACGGGCTACAATGATTTTTAGCTCCACCGGTTCTGAATGCCAAGGGAGACTGTCTACCTGATCCACATTGTCAAGCGTTGTGACCAGTTTTTTCACCTATGTACTTGTAAATAAGTACAGCAGTGTCTTTCCATACACTGGAAGGGTTATATAAGACTCTCTACAATATAGGGGGTCCCTGACTTATGATCACCCGCCGATACAAACGGGATTAAGCTTGAAATTTACGGTATATTTTAGTTCCCAGAGACTTATTTTTTACTTTCATTTACTGTATTTTGTCATTCTGTTTCTTCTTTTGTCTTAAATTAAGTGATTTTAGATGTATACAAAGGCTTAGGCTATGATGTAGTGGGATTTTAAAATTTTTTCTGTAAGTACGGTATGCACATGGCATGTCTTCCGACTTTCGTACAAATCCGACTTAAGAACTTTCTCAGGAACGGAACCCATTCGTAACCAGGGGATCCCCTGTACACAAATATGAGGTTCTTAATACTCAACTGACCTATAATTTTCAATGAACTAAAAAATATATTAGTACTGTATTTAAAAAGAAAGAATAATAATACAGTACAGTACTGTAATAATAATAAAAATAAATGAAAAATAATAATTTTTCAATTGTTTATTAATATTTTTTTGAAAATGGCAAAATCTGGCTGGTTCCTGTATAGACTCGATTGCCTTGTTTGAGGTGACCAGATTAAAAATCTAACTTTTTTTAATGGAACATCTAAAAAATTTCAATACTTTTGTCACCCATTGAGACAAACCCAGTACTAGTCACAAGTAAGTTGCAAAGATGTAATATCTACTTTATGATTACAATAAATTCATAATGAGCATTTTGTATTTCATTGTCAGGAAGAATAAATAAATTTCAGTTGTAAATGACGAAACAAGTGAAAGTAAAACATTTGACATTACAATCCATCATTATCAAATTTAAATGTTATAATAATTAGTTTCATCATTTACACCTGAAATTTATTTATTCTTCCTGACAATGAAATACAAAATGCTCATTATGAATTTATTGTAATCATAAAATAGATATTACATCTTTGCAACTTGCTTGTGACCAACGTTACAAGTTCTCTGTACTATTCTAAGTCTTTAAGCGAGCTCCAGTCCCCAGAGGCACGCCATTGGTGGAACAGTAGTGATGTCACCTCCAGCAGCCTCAACCATTGGTGGAACAATAATGATGTCACCACCAGCAGCTTCAACCATTGGTGAGACTGATGCACTTTTACAATAGTTTACTTAAAAACCCCCCCACTAATTTAGGCTGAATTAAATTAATCAATGATGACAGCCTGGTGATAATGTCCACACACTTAAAAGATTGTGACAGTCTTAACCTTAGTAACCCACAAGTTTTTGTTCACTCCTATACAAGTCCTTCCCTCACTCCTACACCACACACCAAAGTCTTCCCTCACTCCTACACTACATACCAAGTCCTTCCTTCATTCCTACACCACACACCAACTCCTTCCCTCACTCCTACACCACACACAAGTCTTTCCCTCACTCCTACACAACACACCAAACTCCCACCCTTACTCCTACACCACACACCAAGTCCTTCCCTCACTCCTACACAGGAAGTCCTTTCCTCACAACTAAACAGTAAGTCCTTCCCTCACTATTACACAGCAAGTCCTTCCCTCACTCCTACACAGTAAGCCCTTCCCTCACTCCTACACATCAAATCCTTCCCACATTGCTACACAACACAGGAAGTTCTTCCCTTTCCTACACTACACAGCACAACACTCCTACACTATCCATGCAGTAGTCTGTGGATAACCTTTCAATGCACTGTTATAATCTGCATGAGTATTTATGTGGGTGAATCTAACCAATACTTACTTTTGCACAATATAACTTCTTGTCACGAGAGACAGATGCAACCTTTTTCATTGTTCTTGGTAGTCTCTCGTCCAACTTGACGGTGCTCCATCACCTGGACACCAAGTTGCGTTGTTATCATCTTCCCTGGGCAGGTATTTTCCGTTTCTATCTATAAAATGAATAATCAGCCATAAATATTTATCTCGGGTGTATTGCATTGGCAAGAGATAAAAATGATACATTGTTCATTTGCTACCATTCTATATTCACTAGATGTTTCTGCTATACTGTAGTACTTCCACAACAAAGCCCCAAATATCTATCTAGTTTATTCTGTCATTTCACAAACTATCATCATCACCTGTCAGAAGCATCTTTTTCCAGCAACTCTACACAATGCCATCCACAAATTCACACACTGCTGCTTCCTAGATGTTCCTTCCCCCCTCACTTCTTGTGCATCCATCCATCTCCCTGGCTTTTCCCCTTTTTTATCACCATCACCTGTTCATATTCTTGTGCACTATCTACACATCTCACCTGCACTCTTCCCGATAACACTCAAACTCCTCCCATTCCTCCTCAATCTCTCCCCGGTCACCCTCACTTACATGTCAATCCTTTAAATCTTTCACCCACTACACACTCCACCACTTCTACTACTATAGTCACCAGAAAAAAAATCCTTGTCTTCTCCAACTATCTTCGGTGTACTGTTTATCACTTTGGACTATGTACAAATCTCTCCCATTATCAACCCCTTAACATTTCTCTCAGTTGTGCTCTGTATTTAATCACTCCTGACACTCCATACGTCCCCTACAGTTGCAACCACTCATCTACTCTTGCATGTAAATCCATTACTGGAGCTTCAAAGACAGTTATTCAGGTCTTTCCTCCTCCATATTCTCATAATAGTACATCTCACATCCTACTTTTAGTGTATTCTTAATAGTTTGGGACAGTCCCTAAAGTCTGTCACACATCTCCACAATTCATCACTCAACACTGCCTCTCCTCACTCTCACACTTTCAGAGATACGTGACTTGACTCCCTCACCTGTACCCTACTCACAACTCCATTGCTTCACATAAAGACAACACCTCAAATGTTCCTTTCGTTCAATACATTCAGTCACTTTTCATACTATGATTATATCTACACACCCAAAGACTAAGTCTTTTGTGTTGACGTATATGCTAAAACCACCAGGGTCATACCACATGTGAATCTGTGATATAACACCGTGATGTTTAGGGGTCATTTGGCAACAAAACTCCTCCAACACACCACAAAACACGTGTAATATGCCATAAGCAATGACGTTTGACCTCATGATAAATTCACTTCCTGTTGCATACTTCATCAAGTGACCCAACATTCACTCAACTCCCCAAGCTAGGCAAGTGACGTCACTACAGGGGTCACATCAGATGTTCAAATATCTTACACAGTTAATTTTAAGCTTCGTTAATATCTTAACTAACTGAAATCACTGAACTGAATAACTGACCGACAAGCACACAGACACCCATGTATGGAATTTTAATTTGTGCCTCTGAGGTTTCATTTGCCCATTAATGACAATAATAGAACCTGTAAATGCACATAATACGTGGCCACTTTTCCATCATTTATTACTACCGTTTCCAGAGTTTATGTCCCCACAGTCTGTCGGTGCAAATGGTGCTCATCAAAGACAGCTGATGTTCCCACATACATGTATTTAGTGCTGTCAGATCAGTAGACCTAGAAAACATTAGAACAGAGACCAAGATCAACTCCGTGTAAGTCTAGGTCCAAAATATTGACACATGCAAGTCGCGGTCACTACAAATAGCGGCCATCTTAAAATCCAAAATGGCTGTTGCACTCATAGATTTGTATACAATCCAATCTGATCAGAAGACACAGAAACCGGGTATAGTCCAGGGTCAGTTCTCTGGGTGCTTCAAGGTCAAAATATTGATGAACCTGGGAGTCCTTCCCTCACTCCTCATAGCGAGTCCTTCCTCACTCCTACAGCGAGTCCTTCCCTCACTCCCTACACAGCAAGTCCTTCCCTCACTCCCTACACAGCAGTCCTTCCCTCTTCCTGCAAGTCCTTTCCTCACTCCTACACAGCAAGTCCTTTCCTCACTCCCTACACAACAAGTCCTTCCCTCACTCTATACAGCAGTCCTTTCCTCCTCCTATACAGCAAGTCCTTTCCTCACTCCTATACAGCAAGTCCTTTCCTCCTCCTACAGCAAGTCCTTTCCTCACTCCCTACACACAAGTCCTTCCCTCACTCCCTACACAACAAGTCCTTTCCTCACTCCCTACAACAAGTCCTTTCCTCACTCCTATACAGCAAGTCTTTCCTCACTCCTACACAACAAGTCCTTCCCTCACTCCTACACAACAAGTCCTTTCCTCACTCCCTACACAACAAGTCCTTTCCTCACTCCTATACAGCAAGTCCTTTCCTCACTCCTATACAGCAAGTCCTTTCCTCACTCCCTATACAGCAAGTCCTTTCCTCACTCCTACACCAAGATCCTTTCCTCACTCTACACAACAAGTCCTTTCCTCACTCCTATACAGCAAGTCCTTCCCTCCTCCCCAACAAGTCCTTCCCTCACTCCTACACAACAAGTCCTTTCCTCACTCCTACACAGCAGTCCTTTCCTCCACTCCTACACAGCAAGTCCTTTCCTCACTCCTACACACAAGTCCTTTCCTCACTCTATACAACAAGTCCTTCCCTCACTCCTACAACAAGTCCTTCCCTCACTCCTACACAACAAGTCCTTCCCTCCACTCCTACACAACAAGTCCTTTCCTCACTCCTACACAACAAGTCCTTTCCTCACTCCTACACAGCAAGTCCTTTCCTCACTCCTACACAACAAGTCCTTCCCTCACTCCCTACACAACAAGTCCTTTCCTCACTCCTACAAGTCCTTTCCTCACTCCTATACAGCAAGTCCTTCCCTCACTCAACAGCAAGTCCTTCCATCACTCCTACACAACAAGTCCTTTCCTCACTCCTACACAGCAAGTCCTTTCCTCACTCCTTACAAGCACTTTCCTCCTACCTTAGAGTCCTTTCCTCACTCCTACACAACAAGTCCTTTCCTCACTCCTACACAACAAGTCCTTCCCTCCTCCTACACAACAAGTCCTTTCCTCCTCCTACACAACAAGTCCTTTCCTCACTCCCTATACAGCAAGTCCTTTCCTCCCTCCCCTACAGCAAGTCCTTTCCTCACTCCTACACGGCAAGTCCTTTCCTCACTCCTACCAGCGTCCTTTCCTCACTCCTATACAGCAAGTCCTTCCCTCACTCCTACACACATAGTCCTTCCCTCCTCCCTACACAACAAGTCCTTTCCCTCCTCCTATACAGCAAGTCCTTTCCTCACTCCCTATACAGCAAGTCCTTTCCTCACTCTCCTACACGTGAGTCCTTTCCTCACTCCCTACACAGCAAGTCCTTTCCTCACTCCTATACAGCAAGTCCTTTCCTCACTCCTATACAGCAAATCCTTTCCTCACTCCCTACACAGAGTCCTTTCCTCATTCCTATACAGCAAGTCCTTTCTCCACTCCTACATAGCAAGTCCTTTCCTCACTCCCTACACAGCAAGTCCTTTCCTCACCCTACAGCGAGTCCTTCCCTCACTCCTACGCAGCGAGTCCTTCCCTCACTCCTACACAGCAAGTCCTTTCCTCACTCCTACACAGCAAGTCCTTCCCTTACTCCTACACAGCAAGTCCTTTCCTCACTCCTATACTGCAAGTCCTTTCCTCTCTCCTATACAGTAAGTCCTTTCCTCACTTCTATACAGCAAGTCCTTTCCTCACTCCTACACAGCAAGTCCTTTCCTCACTCCTACACAGCAAGTCCTTTCCTCACTCCTACACAGCAAGTCCTTCCCTCACTCCTACACAGCAAGTCCTTCCCTCACTCCTACACAGCAAGTCCTTTCCTCACTCCTACACAGCAAGTCCTTTCCTCACTCCTACACAGCAAGTCCTTTCCTCACTCCTATACAGCAAGTCCTTCCCTCACTCCTATACAGCAAGTCCTTTCCTCACTCCTACACAGCAAGTCCTTTCCTCACTCCTACACAGCAAGTCCTTTCCTCACTCCTACACAGCAAGTCCTTTCCTCACTCCTATACAGCAAGTCCTTCCCTCACTCCTATACAGCAAGTCCTTTCCTCACTCCTACACAGCAAGTCCTTTCCTCACTCCTACACAGCAAGTCCTTCCCTTACTCCTACACAGCAAGTCCTTTCCTCACTCCTATACTGCAAGTCCTTTCCTCTCTCCTATACAGTAAGTCCTTTCCTCACTTCTATACAGCAAGTCCTTTCCTCACTCCTACACAGCAAGTCCTTTCCTCACTCCTACACAGCAAGTCCTTTCCTCACTCCTACACAGCAAGTCCTTCCCTCACTCCTACACAGCAAGTCCTTCCCTCACTCCTACACAGCAAGTCCTTTCCTCACTCCTACACAGCAAGTCCTTCCCTTACTCCTACACAGCAAGTCCTTTCCTCACTCCTATACTGCAAGTCCTTTCCTCTCTCCTATACAGTAAGTCCTTTCCTCACTTCTATACAGCAAGTCCTTTCCTCACTCCTACACAGCAAGTCCTTTCCTCACTCCTACACAGCAAGTCCTTTCCTCTCTCCTATACAGTAAGTCCTTTCCTTACTTCTATACAGCAAGTCCTTTCCTCACTCCTACACAGCAAGTCCTTCCCTCACTCCTACACAGCAAGTCCTTTCCTCTCTCCTATACAGTAAGTCCTTTCCTCACTTCTATACAGCAAGTCCTTTCCTCACTCCTATACAGTAAGTCCTTTCCTCGCTCCTATACAGTAAGTCCTTTCCTCGCTCCTATACAGTAAGCCCATCCCTCATTCCTACACAAACAACAGTGTCACTTGAGCTTCGAAATACAGTATTTGCGAAGCAAATGCAACGCCATTGAACTGAGCTGTAAACTCTGAACTATTCGAAGCATAGTTTACAAGGCCTCATAAGACTCTTACACTTCATATTGACAAACTGTTATTTCTGATGTGTATTTAAGCTGTGCTCTTCTTTGGTCCCAACAGACTCCTTCAAGACAGTGCAGTATCATTAAGGTTGTTCAAGAAGGGTCTCTAATTTTCCTCGTCAACACAGGTATTTGTTCACTACCATGCCTACACGCTGAACTGGCGTGTTTGTGTAAGGATGCATACATGAGTACATAGATATATAGACGCTGTAAATTAACATGTTATCGTTGTAAAGTAATTTGTTATGGCTGTAATGTACTGTAGTGAGTTTTGGTAAGGTGTTATCACTGTAAATCCCATATACTGGTAGCCACTATCGTTATCAGTTAACATATTATCAGTGTAAATTGATTATCTTGTTAAGGTGTTGACTGTATACTCCATTCGTGTCAGTTTTGTTAAAGAATTTATATAAACTTACCTACGAGTATTTGGGCGGAGAGAGAGAGAGAGAGAGAAGGAGGTGGGAAAGAGGTAAGTTTAATACATACATATGTATATAGAAACACATACCTAACCACGAAGGGTAACCCCGTGTAGATGTTACCTTCCTCCTTACTAATGAAGACATGTGAACACCTGTTGGGAATTAGAGGTTTGCTAGTGTCAAAGTGTATGTTTGTGTGTGAAGGGGAGGAGGAAGGAGGTGTCTTAGGCTGCATTTACACCAAGCCAGTCAAGTCAAGTCAAGTCAAGTCACGTCATGTCAAGTCATGACTCATCGTGAATTGCCACTCTAATGCACATTTACTCCAATGTATATTCTCAGAAACCATTCCCACCAGATGAGTCAAGTCAAGTCAAGTCACGTCGCATCGTGTCACG
Organism: Homarus americanus; assembly: GCF_018991925.1. NCBI lineage: Eukaryota > Metazoa > Arthropoda > Malacostraca > Decapoda > Nephropidae > Homarus > Homarus americanus. Next base: position 10,977,803 of record NW_024731852.1, read on the forward strand.
TCAAGTCACAGATGGGGTTGGGCCCATTTTCTTCATCAATCACGCCGAGTCCGCAGTGGTGTGTACATCATGCAGGTTGACGTCCTGATAAATTTAGTTCGAGAGCGTCCTGCTATATGTGATCCCACTAAGCGTAGCCACCGGGATCGTGATGTTATAGCTGCTCTGTGGAGGGAGGTTGCTGCTACAATGAAACGTAAAGGTGAGACAAAAGTTTTATTCTCAAAGTAACTATACATTAGTGGATCATTTTATCTTGCCACTCGATAGGTTCACCTGGGGATACAAAATATTCCTTCAGAATGTCACGAACTGACATAGCTTCTGCTGTAGGTCTTGTGCTTCTTGTTGGTGTCAGGCTCATGTTTCAACACCGGAAATCAGTTGCATCATCAACACCATCACCAAGAAAGTAGTTGAAATTGTTTCATGTTGAATGAAATTATGAAGCACACAGATACTCTTCACTATTGCTTCAGATACTTCAATGCTTGTCTCCATTTGTCTTGATGGTTCACCAAGTCTGGGAATAAATGACTGAAGCTTCCAAAATTGGGTCTTTTGGTGTTGAGTTCATGCATCCAGATTCGGGTCCTCCTCTTGCGTTTACGACGCCGAATCCACAACAAAACGGCTAATTCAGCGAGAGAATATGCGTCCATCCTCCTCGAAATCAGTCTGGGTACTGAGTTCTGATTGACTCAGGTTGACTCAATCGATGTGAATGGCAATGAGTCAAGTCAAGTCAAGTCAAATGACTTGATTGACTTGACTTGACTTGACTTGACTTGACTGGCTTGGTGTAAATGCAGCCTTAGCGGTTGGGGGAGTTGTCGTTGTCTTGTTGCCTGTGTGCATCCGCTTGAAGGAGCATCTCTCTCTCCTTTCTTCCTTGCTTCAAATTTCTTTTCCATCACCCCTAAGCACTTTCCTTACTGTGACACCACACCCCCACGATAACGTCACACCTTCCCCATGGCATCACATCCATACCATACCGTCACCCCTCCCCCCCCTTCATGACGTCAAAGTTTTTCCCATGACGTCATACCTTCTCCACGACGTCACACCTACAACACCCCCCACCAAAATAACTTCAGGTAAATCAACTCTGTAGCTTTGATTCAATACCCTTTACCAATTACCGGTTTAAAAATAAAATCCATTTTTTACTTGTCAAATTGGACGCCATGAAATACGTTTTTTTTTCGTAAGTTAGTCTAAAAAAAAAACATTGTCTCTCAGTGCCAATTGGTTCAGGTGACAATTCAGTTATGACAAAAAGGAAACAGGTGACTAATGACTAGACAGTGGAAAGTTGTATATGGAGGGTAATGACGAAGGTAAAATAACACAGGTGTGAAAAGGGATGTGTATATTATGCTGTGTGTTGTTGTAACAGATGGTGAGGTGTGGAGGTAAGGTAGCAGGGGAGGGAGAGTGAGGGTGTGGGTGAGGGAGCGTGTGGGTGAGGGAGCGTGAAGGTGAGTATGTAGATAAGTTAGGGAGCATGTGGGTGAGCGTGTGGATGAGGGTTTGGTTAAGTGTGAGGATGTGTTTTGTTGTATCAGGTAGGGTTGGTTGCTGCAGTATTGGGTCATTCATAACCGTAGCTACTGATCCCTCTGCATGGGAAACACACTTTGGCAAGTCAGTACTGGAACTCAAAGTGGCTGAAGTCATGCTTAAAACTGACATTAGCTTGAAGTCATTCCTTGAATATTTTAACACTGGCTACAAGATGTCCCTGGAATCCATGTCACCCGGAAGTTATCCCTGGAAACCCTGTAACTGGAAGATGTTTCTATATAAGAATTGTTTACTGCACCTATCCTGTAGTGCACGATTTCGGAATAGCTGTTAGAGCAGATGGAATAAAGTTGTCTTTCCTGGGGCGTCAGCACAGAGGCAAACACTTTCTTGGAATTCGCATTGGCGGGATATATTCCTTCCTGGTCTTCAAAATCGTGGATAGGAAATTCAATAAACATATTTTGATGTATATTTTATGTGTATTAACAAGCAGTATTTGAAGGTTCAGTTCCACGCAGTGATTGGATAACAAATATGATTTCGAACTTACCAGTCATAGGCAGGATATAAGACACAGGTGCCTACAGTCCTACACCCTACACTAGTACCGGTCATAAGAAAATAAGGAGTCTGCAATAGGCCGGTTGGCCTGTGTTTGGCAGCTCCTGTCGAGAGTTACAACCACTCTATCGTCCATGAATCTATCTAGCCTCCTTTTAAAACTTTCCAGTGTCCCAGCACTTACTACAAAGTTGCTAAGCTTGTTCTACTCGTCTATCACCCTATTTGTGAACCAGTTTCTTCCTATCTCCCTCCTAAACCGAAACTTATCCAACTTAAAACCGTTGCTACGAGTCCTGTCTTGCTCGGATATTATAAGAACTTTATCTATATCTCCTTTATTGATTCCTTTCACCCACTTAAATACTTCTATCATATCTCCCCGCAGTCTTCGTCTTTCTTGGGAATGCAAGTTTAGTTTATTTAATCTAATCTTGATATGGAAGGTTTCTAAGTCCCTGAATCATTTCATTTTCGCCTTTCTTCGCTGTACCGACTCCAGTGAATTAATTGATATCCATTCTATAATAAGGGCACCAGAACTGAACAGCATAATCGAGGTGCAGCCTGACTAGGATATAAGACAGGTGCCTACAGTCTTACACCCTATACTAGTGCTGGTACCATTGTCATAGGCAGGATAAAAGAGACAGGTATACCTACAATCCTACATCTTATACTAGTACCGGTACCAGTGTCACAGGCAGGATATGAGACACGGGTACCTACAATCCTACAGGCTATACAAGTATCCTATCCCAAGGGCAAAGAACTCCAGTGGACAAAACCGCAAATTCTAAAAAAAGGTGTTGAAGGTTCTTAATGTGAATCAGTCTTTGATGTCAGCAACGATGACTAAGTTCTCAAAAGATTTCTTCTTGACCACAATAATGAGGGGGTGGGGGGGTGAGTTATTGAGGTGGACATAGAATGGAATTGACCTACAGTACGTGTATGTTGTCAGGTTTTATTCGATCACTGATGCTGCCAAGACCTGAAGGAGAATAGTTATTATTATTATCATCACTTTATTTTTTATTGTTGACATTGGCGTTAGTTATTAGTTTTACCATCTCTTCTACTTCTTCGTCTTCTTCAGTCTCATTGGGTTTTTTATTGTACCTCAAACTTCTGTCATATTTACTTACCTCTTAAGGCCTGGCCAGGAGAAGACGATGTATAGGTAGAGAGGGGGGAGGGAGGGAGGGAGGAAGGAAGGAAGGAAGGAAAGGGGGAGGGAAAAACAGGTGGAGAGATATGAGGTGGTAGATAAATAGATAGATAACCTAATCTAACTTCACCTAACCTAACCTACTCTATCTTATCCTAACCTATCCCATCCCAACCTATCCTATCCTAATCTACAGTCACCCCTCTCCTAAACATATTCAAAAACCAATTACTACACTAAACTATTTACATACGACAAAGTTTTAATATTTCCCCCCTAGGATTAAAGTTAACTGAACAAAATGCATTGTAGATATATTTAAAAAAAAAGTTCTTCTTTACTGGAAAGTTTGTTATTTTTTCTAATTAAATTTGTAATACATTAACTGTCTCTTCAACGTTTATATTCTTATGCAAGAAAGTATATTTATTTTTCCCATTAATATTGTGTTTTATAGAGGAAGGAACTTTATATTATACACATCACATTAGAATGGTAAATATACTTATCTATACAGTATGTGTATAATCGTAGATCCCAGATATACATATTATACACATAATCACTATACAACGCAGTCTGAATACAGTTGTTACATAATACCCCCCAGAACACCACCGGCGTCTTATTAATTACTTGCGTCACACCTTGCTGGGCACACCTGGTTGGAGGATGTGAATTAACACATTATGATAATTATTTCCACGAATTAACACCTGAGAGGAACCCTGGTAATGAAGGCAGTATTAAGTGACATTGAGGCGACACATCTAAAACGGTAAAAATAAATAATATTAAGAGTCAATCGTATTTAGACGCGTTTTTTAATCTGCAGATACGAGGAGAGAATTTTAGCGGATAATAGTTTGAGAATCTGAGTCTTATAATCTGACATGTGAATCCGATTATCTTGCGTCACTGGTTCACTGTGGATAGACTAATGATGCAGTCCTCCTCGGCTCATTACGACTACCGGGTTAAACTTAGCCAGGTATTTACACGTTCTTGACTCAGTCGACAAATGGAAGGCAATAATGTAGTTGTTGCTGCCCTGCTGTATATAGGCTGGGCACACACACACACACTTACGCGCGCACAGACACACATACGCGTGCACAGACACACACACACACACACATACGCTCGCACTGACACATACACACAACAAACACACACCTTTTAGATAGATAGGTACAGTGGCCTCCAGGTGTGCCTCCCTTGCTCATGTGGCACCGTGGCATTACTCGTTTCCTAGTATTTGTTCTTGCCAGTATGTGTATATATGTATTAACATTCGAAAGAACAATCTTCAACGGGTATAATACATATTTTGGTTTCTGTATTATGAGAAATGATGTCACTTACAAAAAACTTTTAAGAAGGAGACAACGAAAGAAAAGGAGGAAGTGGCGGGGGGTGGGAGAAGTGGGGGAAAGACAAGGGAAGGATGGCGGGAAAAGAAAAAGGAGATAGGAAGTGTGAAATAGAGAGAGAAATGGGAGTAAATAGAAGGTGGTACGTAATGATTCTGGAAGTGGATCTGGGTAACTTTCAGTCAGTCAGATAAGGGTAATTAAATACCAGCGTGGGTAAAGACGCGCCAACAGTCACTTGTCATGGTATAGTTTAATTAGTTATGTTCTCGCTTGGTAACACACTCATCCATCTACACAGTTTGTGTATATATCGTAACATTGCATGAGGAGGTTTGTTGTATGTTTCCATTAATATCTAACACTTTATGTTATGCGCGTGACCTATTATTGTCCAGTGATTGTTGTTTTTATTGGTTGCAAAAGTGTTATTATGATTTGCTTTAATATCAGTCTTGTAACTGTCTTATGAAGGAGGAGTTAAGACTAGACCATAAATGATCAAATTTTATTAATACTGCTAAGAGTGTTGAGCCAACAGGTGTACTGTACGTCAGGCATACTACAGTACAAATTAATTTAAGGATTGTTATGGTATTCTGGTGAGCCCGAGTATGAGTACCAAGTACTCTTGCATTATTAGAAGCACTACTTACACCCATTCGGTGGGGTGCCTGTGTAGGTATTACACACCAGACCAATCAAGTCCACTTGAGCCTCGTCCAGGTTGGCCCGCGAGAACACCTGTGGGAGAGACAAGTGTGTTAGTGAAACAGGTACACACACACACACACACACACACACACACACACACACACACAATTACACTTGATCACTTACATCATTGATAATAATCCAGGGGATATAGTCAACAGCTGGTGACAGTCTGTTTTGTTTGACACCTTCCTGGTACAGCAGCTGTTGGCCCTCCACTGAGTCAACACACTCTTTGATGGGGTCCCACTTGAAGCCCATCTTCTCTGCACACTGTGAAAAACAACAAAAACAACAACAACATCAGTTGGTCAGCTGTCAACAAAAGCAACAGTTAACTTCACACTCCTGACTCTCACTGGCGACAACATCCAGTGAGCGAGGAAGGTGTGTGAGGAGAGGTTGGTCAGGGGCCGAGGCCCACACTTTATGTCAGAAGTAACGTCCACCAGCAACAGGTTGCCTTAAGATTACGTTAGTTTAAGTTAACGGTAGATTACGAAAAGTTAGCCTTTTTTTTTAATTACCCCTAAATGGCAGCAAACTCATCTGAGGACATGCAGTCAATCAAAACTTAAAAAGACTATTATGTAGTTAGCAAACATATTTTCCCCAAGTAGTGGGAAACGTGTGGGGGCAACACGAGAGTCTCACCAGCAGTAGGAAAGTTAAGGCAGTAATGCTGAAAAGGGTAATGGTGGAGGAGACGGTATCACCAGAAGGAGTTTATAGATAGAATTGGTTCTCATCCGTTCTTAATCTAAACATTTGCGAAAACGGATTTGTTAACAAGTAAAAGAAACGCTGGAGGATCTTATCGAAGATTTTTATACCGCAAATATTGGTTTGATTGTCTTTGTTTTCAGTTTAATAGGCTTTACTTTCCTGTTTCCTCACCTTATTGTTCTTCCTGAAAGAGACACTTAGCTTCTTAGACGATTATGTCGTCTTTTACCATTAGTTATTTGTGCTTGTTGGGGATTAAGGCCGTGATAAGAGCTTAATATGTGATCAGGGACTTACAGAAAGCATGTGCAAGTGTCCAAAATGCGGCAGGGAACTGACATTAAAGGAAAAATACTCGTTTAAGTGTAACAGTCGGTTGCGATCGCTTCACTAGAAGCACCTTGATATTAATTAAGGCAAGTTTCTTTTGCTGTTGGCTAAACAACTTTATATGGCGGTGGTCCGGTGTTTCCAAGGCAATTAGGTAAGGTTAGTTTGGTTAGGTCAGGTTCTGTGCATTATCGTTTCCATTTTCTTATTTAGTATCATGCAAATAACATTCTAGAAATTTTGGTGCAATTTCATAAGTTCCTTCTGATGATAATCGTCCCTGCCTTTACCTTGAAAAACATTAAATGTGGGACTGTTATAGTTAGTAATGTGTAGAAGAGAACACGGGCTTTATTATTATTATTGTTATTAGTAGTACTGTAGTAGTAAATAGACAGACAGGCAGACATACACCTACCATCTTTCCGTTGATGGGTGGGTAGCTGCCTTCGTCCATAAGACAGAGGGTAAAGTCGAGGAAGGTCTTCTCCGACGTGATGTACTTCTTGGTGCAAGCGACTATCTTGTTGCCATAACATTCATCCGCGCCATGCTGACACTCAAACTTGTAGCCATCGCCTGATGGTGTCGCCTGGCGAGGAGGGAGGGGGAAAAACTGGATTAGATGAGAGTGAATCGAATGAGACGTACTGTACCTGGATAGTGGTAACAAGATACCAATACGGCACAACGGTGAACTGATTAACGGCTTACATGAACTAGATTGAGAGATCGACAATTAAGTCGACATGAACAAGCCAATCCGTACGAAGTCTTGGTGAGTGACAGACAACTTACTGTAGCAAAGCCATAAGCGGTGAGTTCCACGGTCATGATCTCCTCTATGGCACTCACGGCGGCCGTCAACTGGTCTTTGAAGAAGCGAATGCTGTCAGGACACAGCGTCTCGAAGTACACATCCACCTTCACTGGTGCAGCGCCCTTGAGTAAACAAAGGCGACCAAGAGTTAGTTCAGTGGCTGGCTAAAGTGATCACTTGAAAACAACCTTCATCACTCAGGTCAGGAAAGGCGGGTTTTAGGTTGATTACACTCAGCCAAAAACATGTTTGTTAAAAGTTTTCCACTTAAAAACTGTCTCAGAGCCTAAATTATGCCATTATGATCCCAGTTCGAATACTTCTGTTTCTGTCCATCCCGTATTTAGAGTAAGCCAATAGCTATTTCTTACGAGTAAATTACATCTACTTCACATCTTACCTGAAGCTCACCCATATATTACAAAATCTGAGGTTGCATAATAATCCTAATTCTAACCAGTACGACCAACCTGTGTGGCGGCGTTGGTCACCAGTAGAACCAAGAGGGTAAGTAAACCTCTCGCCATGGTCACGACGGTACTGAGGACTGTGTAACACTGGTACACGTATCTGCTTCCCACAAACACATACATACATACATATATACATATATATATATATACCCACCCAACCCCAGGAGACTCGGCTACACATGGGTACTTCACACGTGGTAACAATGATAAGGGAGAGTTGCCACTTTTGTCATGTAATTAGCACTCAAAAGTTTAGTGGACCCAATCCTACCAGACAGTTTCCCAGTGGACAGAATCCCACCAGACAGTTGCGTGTAAAATTCCGCCACATCAGGCTTATGTAAGTGTTATTAACCTGACTGCTGGAAATATATCTACCATAAGGGACGTTTATTCCAGTGTGGCTTAATTAACGCACCCAGTGACCGGATCTTGACTACCCTTGTTTACATAATATAATCATTCTCTTAATCACAAATCCAGCTTATGGTGCGGTGACGAGGCGTATATCTGTGATGTTACTGGAGAGGATTTTCTTTTGTGTTAAAGTCAATGGGGAGTTAAAGAAAACCCACAGTGTCTTTAAGGTCCATGTTTGTTTGTGATTACGTGAGGCGGGATGACGACACTAAGGGAATTCCAGTTGTTATGTGTGTTATTTTATTTACTTTCTTATGCAAGTTGAATACGGTCTCTCTCTCTCTCTCTCTCTCTCTCTCTCTCTCTCTCTCTCTCATGACTCAAGCATATGCGATACGAATGATCATACAACGTGTTATCTGGGAGTGACTTAGGAAAAAAAAAAAAGTTCGGTAATAAGTATTTTTCCTCGATAATTTAGGGAGGTTAACGCATTTAACTGTCCCCATGGCAACCAACGGGAGACCCTTAAGTCTGTTGACGTTAAAGAGATCACCTGAAGATTAACCCACCTTATGCTGCTGCTTAAAAGGGTTAAATTAGCGTTAGATTAGGATAGGTTAGCGTTAAGTTAGATTTGGTTTGCGTCAGGTTATGTTGCTTTATGCTAGAGTTGGTTAGGTTAGGTTTAGTTTACACAAAGGTTACAACATTGTATACATAGGTTACAGTCGTTAAGTTAATTCATGTTCCATAAAGTGTACATATACCCTACACTTAAGTTTACACATATATTACAATAAATGTACACACTTTACAGTCAATTATCTAAGTGTATACATTGGTTAGGGTTAGGTTAAATTAAGTAACAGTCTTGCGCTAATCACTGACACAAGCCACCCGGTATAATTCCCAGGGGTTTATTATAGATAGTGTGAATAGGAAATACTGTGTGATAGCTGTGTTTTTCCTGTAAATTTTGTTGTTGTAGACGATTTCCACCTTTATAGATATATGTTTGAGGTGGTAAATTGCTTGTTTTATTATTACTGTTGTTATGATTTATTATTACTGTTTTTTATTGTTGTTGTAATTATTATGACTATTATTGGTAGTAGTAGAAGATGGAATTAGTTGTAGTAATTGTAGTGGTAATTGTAGAAGTAGTAGTTGTAGGTGAATGGCATAGTCAATAAATTGGAAAGGCTTGTCGGGGGACGATGCGGAGAAGTGGGTCAAAGAAGTATACTCAGGTGGTCGCTAACTAACCTCAATGAACCACCCAAGTGTGCGGCCACCAAAGATATGATCCGGGAGATGACTTACTTCATAATCATTTACACCCACGATCCCATGTACAGCCAGGTTGAGATGTCGACTGTACTTCTCTCTGCTTAGGTCTGCATTGCGCTGCCTCAGGGGAACGAGATCGTCGGCCCCAAAGCCGACAACGGCCGCAGATATTGACTATGAGGCAACTGTCGCTGAATACTACATAGATATGCGGCTCAACTAACTCAACATAGCTAGGGTAGCTACTTTTGTATTAGGATATTTAATTTTAAGGTAATAAAATTGCGGCGAAGGTGTGGCTATTGAGGGAGGCTGGAGACCACGTTTGAAAAAAAGTAGTAGTAGCAGTAGTAGTATTGCAATATTTCCTATGGGCGGGATACTGAGAGTTAACACAGGTGCCACATCACCAGTATAAAAACTGCAGAGATATGACACCACAGCATGCCAACATTCCCATGAGTACAGGTCTTTAACCCCTTTAAGTACGAAGGGTCTCTCTCTGCTGAATAAAATTATCTGACGTTAACCAAATTAAATATTAAAAGTGGTGTCCAGTAGTGAGAGGGTTAAATTCAAAGCGTGTGTGTAGATGTGTGTGTGTCTGAATGTATGTCTGTTTAACTGTTTGGGTGTCTGCCTGTGTGTCGATCTAAAAGTTCACTTTACATTGTTTATTCATATACCTGTTTACACATCATTTACTCCTTGAATGTTTTTATATTGTTTACTTGCGTTACATTGTTTAATCCTACAGTGCAATAGAAAGGTATGGACTGTCCACATTTAAAAGCAACCAGCCGAGAAAACTACCAAACTTCATTAACTAAACAACCTGTGTAGAGGGGCAGGTGTAACAACATGACCCCTAGCAGCGAGTAAGTGAACTGCTCAGTACAGACCACCCATGACCCGAACCGTCTGCTTGATGGTAAAAAAATGTAATTCGATGACGTAGTCGGTAGACCGCGACGTCACTGTACCGGCCCCGGTGGCCCGTCGGAAAAATACCGAAATTGTTAATTAGGCCTTTTGGGGAGTCAAATGCAGAAGAAAAATTATATAGAATAATTATGAAAGTATTTTATTTGATTTTCTTCATTTTATAATTTATAGTTTAGCAATAATGCTTTATGATGAGTTAGCACAAGAGGATGGCGTCTACTAGACAGTTATTTCGTCCTGTTCCATGTTTGAGTTCCAGGGGCGGATCCAGGAATGTCAAAAGGGGGAGGGTCCAAGAAATTTTGGGTGGGGGAACCTGGCGAGCAAAGCGAGCCCATCCACCTGGAGGGTAGCTGTAAGCCTCCCCCTTTCCCCAGATTTTTTTTTCTGATCAATATCAATGGGCATTTTGAGGCCATCTGAAGCCATGTGCTTTTGATATTAGAGGATATTCTGAGGTCAATAGTAATTAATTTTTACAGTACAAAAATGTGTGTGTGTGTGTAAAGAAGAGATTTCTTAAGCGCAAGCAGTATGTGGTAATTAGTGACACGAAATCGTTATGCGCACCCGTGACCAGCCGGGTACCACGGGGCAGTGTATTGGGCCTGTGTAACAGAGAGCCAGTACTTGCCAACAGTGTGTAACTGAGAGCCAGTACATGCCGAGTACTTGCCAACAGTGTGTAACAGAGCCAGTACATGCCCAGTAATTGCCAACAGTGTGTAACAGAGACGTGACCGACAGCCCAAGCAGATAACAAGCCGATCAGTGGTGAAGAGGATCAAGTAATGTCAGTCTCTGCCAGACTCAAAACAGTCCTTACATGTAGGAATATATGGCGGCGTATGCATCAAAAACAACTACATTTTAATCCATATTATATCATTAACAACTGCCGGGGCCAACATCTATCACACCTTATAACAACACGTCTAGAAATAGCGGGGTATTTTTTGTTACAGAGTCGCGAGATGGGGAAGCTGGTCTCATCATGGCGGAGGCGAGAGCCAAGGTTCTAAAACAGCCGATCATGATCCACCATCCGTCGCACTTCACTCGCGTACCTCCGGGGACTCTGAACGGGTAGTATATCGAGGAGATTCCACACCACAACCGTATCCAGCCCATACCATCACGTACTGATCGCTCGCTATAACATCATCTCATATTTCTACCCATTGTAAAACAACTCCTTTCCTTCCCATTCACTTAACTTCTCCTCCCTCTCTTCCATTCCCCCCCTGGCAGGGCCCTGCCGTCGCTAGGGGCGCCGCTGTCCCTGAGAGAGCGCCTGGGGAGCCTCCATCCCTGGAAGGGCCACTGTCCCTGGCATGATGGCCCTTGGGGGCGCCATCGCATCTGGTAGGGCCCCACCACACCTGGGGGCTCCGTCGTCCATGGGAGGCCCCTGGGCCTGTGGCAAGGCTTCTGGGGCGCCGCCGTCCCTGGGAGAGTCCCTAGGGGCGTCTGTCCCGGATTTTGAACTGTTTGGTCCAATAGTTGATTCACTTGTAACCCTGGAGTTCAATGTTAATTAATTTACTAATAACCCAAGAAACAACGGATTGATGAAGAAAGGTGATTGGATTGCCCTTGCTAAATTATATAAAGGAGTACAGAGCAGGTGCAACTAAAGCAGAGATTAAAAAGAATGCTCTTAATTATTTGGTTAATGCCGAGTTATCACTTAGTGTTTTATATTTGTGTGCAGAAGGTACTAGTGAATCGGTAAAACTTAAAATAAATCATAGGAAGGCTCAGGGAGCACATGAATTGGCTATAAAACAGCTGGAAAAGGAAAGGAATTTTCTAAGAAATAATCAAATTTCCAGTTCAAACACTTCACAGGCCACTACTTAAGATGCTCCAAAACGTGTTAAATTTGTACATAGTTTTGATGAGAATTTTTTCGTTATTTGAGAAGAATGCCACAGTTGAGTGGACTTATTTCAGTGCAGTTTTCTAGCTCAATCAGCATTCTCAGGTAGAGTAAAAACTGTCTTTGTAAACCTTACTGATGATCAAGCTTGTCTATATGATGCGTTGAAGGACGCTGTTCTTAAAGCTTATGTATTCAGTGCTTTATGTAGTGTTCTTGAATCGTGTATTGTTTTAGTTGTCAGTGATATTGGCAACCTGAAAGTAATCTAGTATGATTAGCTTTGTCTTATTAGTGGTAAGCATTTGTAAATATAGTTACTTTTTGTTTAAGTTTCTTTACTCCAATCAAGTATTCATTTATTAAAAGGGGTTACATTCAATCTATACATTACTGTAGTTGTTCTCGATACAAATTTAAGAACCATATATTGTAGGATTCCTCCCCAAAGAGGGTAGAATTTCCCGTAGAAACGATAGGATCCCCCCCCCCAAGATAGGTAAGTACTCGCGAGTATGTCGATTCGATGGAAATTAGAACTTAAGGGAAGAGAACACACAGGAGATTCAAAGACTAGAAGAATTGAGGGAGTATTTAAAACGAGTCGCGTTGGGAGACGACCACACAGCGTCTTCTACATTAAATTCGGCCGCCTAAGCTTCCATCTTTTTACGAGCTACAGGACTAGGCTTTACCCGTGCAGGTTTGACCAAGCGGAGTAACTATACACGACCCATTAACACCAGCAAGGCAGATTAAATTTATGAAGTCCATGGCAAAGAACCAATTACAAAACAATATTAGCTAAAGGGGTAGAGATTCCATTTGATCAGGTTTTAAATTAACGAAAGCTTTACACCACAAATTACTTGAAGCTAACGAGTGGGTGTATGGAGCTAGATGGTAGAGAGTATCATTAAGGATCATCTACCGAGAGAATATTAAGAGTTGCCCATACGACTCTTGATGTTCCTTGGAGGGAGGAATGTTATCTAGTGTTTAGTTTTAACTGAAGTTACTTAACCCGGTATAGTGTATGCAATTTAACCCGTTTTAGTCATTGCAATTTAACCCTGTTAGTGTATGTATTTTAACTCCGTGTAGTTTATTTAAGTCATTCGAGAGGGAAATTCGTGTCCTAAAGTCAAAATCGACCCAGAATACGGATGGTTTAACTCTAAAACAGTGGTTGGTTTAAACTACAAATCGACCCAGGAAAGAAATCGTACATTGTTATATTAAAGTTTATTGTATAAACACGTATATTATATACCTAAACTAGCACAAAAGTAACAGTTGGAACTCAAAACGAATTTTCACTCGTTAGGCCGAGTTTGTTCTTAAACCCAATGTTGGTTTGGACCATTTTCACCGAGAGCTGGACTAAATTCATCCCGCCGCCAAAACAAGGTTAATAGTTGCTCCATGTAGATCTCATGTGTCTGAAATGAAGAAGTAAACGGGGGTTAAATACTCAAGTCTATTATCAAACTAAATCACAAATAGTAAGAACTCACCAGTTACAGTAATATAGTACTAAGTTTTACAAAATATAAATAATTCAGCAAACTCATTTTTAACCAAAAAGAAAACATTAATATACGCAAAAGAATTAGAAACAGCAGCTGAAGAAGGACAATATGTATATCCACGGGTCATATAGTACAACTTCCTGTTTGGTTACGAGCAGTACTGACCTCCCGATACGATACGAAGTCTTTAGTTAAGAGGTGAAAGAAGATTATTAGGGGTTGAAGGAAACTGACCTCCCGCCACAGCCTTCAGAGTATTTGTATGATCTATGGCGGGTGGGTGAGCCAACTAGGCTAACCACCACATCACAACTTTTTAAGATATTTCATTTTTATTCCTTTTTTCTATAAAACTTCACTATGTGTTGGTTATCGTCTTGCTATTGCTAATTTTACTGTTTTTCGATATCCAACTTGTGAATTTTTCACTATAGAGATTAATGAATGTGGTTTTACCGGGAGTTAAACAGTGTAACAATCATTAGCGGGTTTACGGTAGTGTCTGTGTACCCGTAGAAAACCGTGGAATTGGTTAGGGTAGATTTATCAAAACCTGAAAAGCCGAATTAATCACAAATGACTTTTATTTGAAAGATACGAATACAAAATATAATTATCAAAGTTGGAAGTTTCTTTAAATTTGTCACTTTTACATCTGAATCTGTAGGCTAAGTAATGTTGACTCATAAGGTCATTTAATTTTTCCAAAGTCTTTAAGCTTCGTAATCAAATAAACGAATTCAATAAATGTCTGCCTGGGTTCCTTCTGTACATTCCTAAATCTACTATAGAATTCATTGGCCTCTTTAACAGTGTAAGCAGCGGTCTTTATCTTTGGAAGCAGACCATAGATTCTAAATATAAGTTTTATATCCTTTAAGTAAATTAGGCAGTATATAAGTACTACCAACATATAGGCTTTATTAATGTAGAGAATAGATCTATAATTTTCTTTAGTTCCCCAATAACGATGTCACATTTTCTTTCTTGTTAAATTCTCGAATTCCATGTTTTTCAGTTATTTCACACCAAAAGCTCATTTTATTTTCACAGACTCCACAGTATTACATGCTAATATAGTCTTAAGATGGTAATAAATGATTATTCAAAAGGCTGTTTATATTATCAATAAGTAATAAAGGATAATATATGAAGGTGAGCGCCATCTATGAGTTAACAGTGCCACTAAACCTTCATCACGGGGGTACAGTGAAGTATTTCTCGTCTGATGGCTCTGGGGTCCCTCGCCAGCAGGACAGCCACTAGACAGAAGAGCGAGGAGGAGGACGGAACGAGTGTAAGACGACCTGACAGCCCTGAAAATATCCGCCTGAGGCATTGGTAAGACATTTATTAATAATATTACATCAGATATATAACGTTAATAGATGTTGGGGTATTATTTGGGTGGGAAAAAGTGCATTTAATGGTTAATTTAGTCGATTGTGTTGGGTGTCTGGTGGAGGTGTTGACAGACTGTATCGGTATATTTTCACTTGTTACCACTATACGACACATCAAAGTTGAAACAATGTTATTCCTGTGGTTTTTGATGTTATGAACGAATTTAGGTAAATTTGCATAAGTGCACACAACTCTGGTAGAAAGTAAAAAGGTATGTTTTTCCGGTGTATTTGTGTGTTTAGATCGGTTATGACCATTTCCGTCGGTAATTGGATGATTTTTCTGTTTTTTTGGTTGGGCGTTTTGCGACAAAAATTATGGCCAAGCGAAAAAAATAAAAATAAAAACATGAACCTGACCTGACCTGACCTAACTTAACCTAATTGACTGTCGCCATATGATGAATCTCTTATTTCTTACCTTATTGGCCTGGTTCTGGTTCGTCGTTGGATTCTGATATTAGTTCAGGTTGTCCCCAAAAAACGCTTTTGGCTGGCCACGTGACGGTGTACGGGCGTGATGATTTATGAAGGAGACACACAGTGTGGTAGGCGATAATGGCGGATTATTAATGGAAGAAAATAGAGAAAATTTTGGATACGCTATCTCCGTTATTACACATTTGTGACGGTAATGCAATAGAAGAAAATTACTTTATTAATAGACGTCTTATTCGAATATGATAATAGATTAGGGGCAGGATGTTGTGTGCACAAATGCAATAATACCCGAATTTAAACCTTCGTCTCTGGTGCAAATGAGTTGGTAAGTAGAGGAGCACCTTTATATAATAACTAAGTGAAATAGAATTACGGTAATAGTAGTTGTATACCCGTACTTACGAGACGTCGATCAAGATTGTAAGTAAAGTTAACAGTCGACGAGACTAAGTACGGTAAACGCATTTAATGTGTATAGATACGTCGATTTTCAATCTTTAATTGGAGATACGTCGCTTATGAAAAATTCCAAGTTCTACCACCGACGAGTCGTCACGTCGTCGTATAAAGTAATTAACGGTGATTAATGGGTATTCGTATTAGCCAAGGGAGACTTATCCCAGTCTGTGTCAAGTGTCAGGAACTATATACTGTATAGTGTTCATTATGGAAATGTCAGATAGCCGTTCGTCCTCTGTGTCATCTTGGCTTGTAATTGGCCGTCCCGTCATCCCGGCGGTCAGTTGCTCAGGATCAACTCTTCGTGTTTATTTTTCGTCGTTTTACCGTATCTTACGGCATATAAGACGCACGGCCATATAAGACGCACCGCCTATATCAGCAGGGAATAACTCACACACTTGTAGGAACTTGGGATAGGGTGGGGTTAATATATAGGAACAGTTCTTATCTAGGAGTACAATTGAACTTCCCACAGTATAGTTCACAAAATTCCCACTGGCTGAATATTTTTCTTGTCCACAAGTCATGTTTAACTAAGTAGCATAAACTGTCTTCTGGTATACAGCAGCAGATCTGTAAATGTCTACAAAATATACTATATACAGTACCTTGACACTCCACGACCCAGTGAACAAGAATATAAAAAAGATGACCAACTTCATCATTATTTAAGACTTGATTTGATTCCACTTGTTTGCACATACAGCATAGTACTTTTATTATACCTGTCATGACAATCTTACACGTTAACACGAGTCCGGTTGGCTAGGTGTGGCAATCTTACTTCACTAGTAGTCTAAGTGCATCATTAATTGTGATGCAACAGTTAGGTAATAATCCAGCATACCCCACAGTGGTGGCAGGCACCGTGTTTTTTATGCAAGATTATAGACTGTACCACCGCAAAATGGTTCCCTGTATAAACTCCCTCATGCTAACAGTTTGGCCGGCTTTCATTTGCCGATAAGTCTTAGTGCATAAAATGTGTAATAAAATTCCCTTTGGATGGCTTTATGCTTGTCATGATATGTCATCGATTATTTCACAACTTTAACTTCCCGTAGCGAGGGGGAGTTTACCGCGGTCATCCTGTAAGACAAGAAGCGGGAACGACAAAGCCTTTATTTGCTTCTGACTTGTTATTCTCCTGAAAGTGTCCACTTCCCTTGAGGCCAATAAGACGCTGACGAGAAGCGAGGGGTGAGGGAGGTGAGAGGGGTGAGGGGGATGAGGGAGGTGAGAGGGGTGAGGGGTGAGAGGGGTTAGGGAGGCGAGAGGGGTGAGGGAGGCGAGGGGGTGAGGGAAGTGTGAGGGGTGGGGGAGGGGGAGGGAGGTGGGAGAGGGTGGGGAGGGGAGAGGGGTGAGGGGTGAGGAGAGGGGTGAGGGGAGGCGAGAGGGGTGAGGGAGGGTGAGAGGGGTGAGGGAGGCAGAGGGGAGGGGAGGGAGGTGGAGGGGTGGGGAGAGGGGTGAGGAGGGAGGGGTGAGGGGGAGAGGGGTGAGGGGAGGCGAGAGGGGGTGAGGGGAGGCGGAGGGGTGAGGGAGGCGTGAGGGTGAGGGAGGCGAGGAGGTGGAGAGGTGAGGGAGGAGAGGGGTGAGGGAGGTGAGGGGTGAGGGAGGTGAGGGTGAGGGAAGTGAGGGGCGAAGCAGAAACAGGTAAAAGTTCAGTTTTCAATCATTCGCTGTTCAAGAGGTGCAACACTTGATATCTTGTTGAGTAGCCTAATTAAGCTTTTGTGACACAGTTCTGTCTCTTTTTCTCTGTCTGTCTGTCTCTCTCTATTCTTCATTTTTCTCTGTTTTCTTTCTATTCTCTATCTTCTCTGTCCGCCTCTCTCTCTTCTTTCTCTTTATATCTCTGTGTCGAGGAGCTAGGGAGAACGAACGATGCAAATAAACCCCAGTAAATTAATTACATTCGTATCGTAAAAAATAGTATGTGGCGTCTGCTCTCCCACCACACCAAAATGACACGCTTATGCAAACGACGCCAGGCAAACGTTCATCCATCTTCCTTCTTGTGGTAGAGGAGTTTCCTTTATGGTGGAAGCGTAAGTGTTGGCCGTTGTACTCAAGACGCCGGGGAAACATTTCACTGTCTGTCGACTCCATTACGTGATTGGAAGGCGCTCAGTGGTGTATTGGTGAGTCTCAAAAGTTCACAGGTATCCAGCACCCGAGTGAGCCCCAGGGTAAAAGTCACGGGTCCCACTGAAATAATGGTTGTAAACAAACACTATATACAGCTTACAGAGGGACTCACTGGGTAGACAGAGGCAAATAGCGTAACGAAACTTGCTCATACTTTCCTCCTGCCCGGGGATACATGCATGCATACATACATTCATTCATTCATTCATTCATTCATTCATTCATTCATACATTCACTCCAGGTAGTAAAGATAAGCTCAGTAGCTCAAGGTGTTACCATGACTAGCTTAACACACCGAGTATGTATAATGTAGGTCATATACCGCCGACACACTTACATAGTTAAGTAACTACACAAGATTCACCCCTCCATGACTCCCCTCGTTGGCTGGAGTGAAATAGAGCAATTTGGAAAATTACATCATAAAACCTGTTATCACGATGCAGACCTTCCGCATATAATAACCTAACCTACCCTTTTTAGCTTAACCTACCTTAAATTCACCTAACCTAACCGTCCTTAAATTAGCCTAACCTACCTTAAATTAACCTAACCTACCTAAAATTAACCTAACCTACCTTAAATTAATCTAACCTAACCTACCTCAAATTAACCTAACCTACTTCCCTCTTTTGGGGCACTTGATACCCTGGGGAGTAATTCTGGATTAGCGACCTGAATTCAGACATTTTTCATTAAAGGGTAAAGGTGGAAGCTCCTATCTGTCTCTTATGTCTGTCTGTGTCTGTATGTCTGTCTGTATGTATGTCTGTCTGTATGTATGTCTGTCTGTATGTATGTATGTATGTATGTATGTATGTATGTATGTATACAAAAAACATTCACAGATGTACAACACTACCTCTTGCCTAAAGGGCTAATTTCATTTAAACATTACATCAGCCAGGTAAGCACTTGAGCCAGGTGATCCAAAGGTGAGTTACAGGTAAGCCTGGGTCAAGGTCAGTGCAGCAAAGTTAAAAAAGGTGGTGGTCAGGTAAGGTCACGTGAGAATTTGTTTATATTCCAAGTGATTATCAGAGAAGACAAACGGGGAATAGGTTGCTTAATTTCCCCCAAACACAAAAAGTGGAGATGGTTTATTACCTTGACCTTTGACCTACCCACCTATAAATCAACACAAAGATATTTTGGGTGTTGACAAAGCTGAGTACGAAGTTTGGTGATGGAAGATATCGCACAGGAGAACACAGACACCTATTAGACAGACAGACAGACACGCTATATACCACGGTTAAGGTAAACAAAAAATATTCCTTGTGTGAAATAGAACCCGTAAAAATAGTCCGCACCTTGAAATGATATCCACTAGGCCTCAATAATCCCTCATTGAATCGTAACTTACTCCCAGCGTTCAGATGTAATCCCCAGAACTGAATCTCTAAAGCCCTAACCTCAGAGAACCTGAACTCCATGAGCAGATATAATGGAGTTAAATTTCGAAGTCATGAAACCGTATTTTTATGTTTCTTTATGATACTTATATTACTTATCTATTATTATTATTATTATTCACATATATGAAAAAGCTGTATGAAATATATCAGTTGGACTTACGAGATACCACTTTTTTTTACATGTTTGGGGGTTCGAGGGTTTGGGGGTTGGAGGATTTGGGGGTTGGAGGATTTGTAGATTCGGGGGTTCGAGGGTTTGGAGGGTCGAGGGTTTGGGGATTCAGGATTTAGAGGTTCACTCGGGTTGGTTACAGGGTGTTAGAACCTGCACATCTAGCATTCCGGTCCTTTTACGTCTATATGCGCGTAATTCTCGGCAGCGGCTCCATTTAGTAATCCCATCAACATACATTATCCACCTGGGTCCTCTTCCTCCTCCTCCCCAATACCTTCCCACACACATATACACACACACACACACTGAGACCATCCCAGACACACACACACACACACAGTCTTCCTCCCCGATGCAGATTAAGATTCTCTCAAACTCATCAATCTTATTCAATTAACCCTACTGAGACCTCGTTTTTGGACCAGTCATCATTACTAACTAAACAACCTCTTGCACTTATCGCCATATATCAGTATAACGTCATATATTTATCATATATCAGTACTATCAAGAGTCATTGACAGTACATAGTGTTATATACCACCTATTTTAGGGGTAGGGAGTGGTGTGGGGTGTGAGTGGTGTCGGGGGTAGGATGGGGTGTGAGTGGTGTGGGGTGTGGGATGGGGTGTGAGTGGTGTGGGGTGTGGGGGGGTGAGGGTGAGGGTATGGGTGTGGAGGGTGGGGTGGGGGGTGGGAGGGTATGGGGGTGGGAGGTATGGGTGTGAGGGTTTGGGGTGGGGGAGTGGTGTAGGGGTGAGGGTGGTGGGTAGGATGGGATGAGTGGGGTGGGGTGTGAGGGTATGGGGGTGAGTGGTATGGGGTGGGGTGTGAGGGTATGGGGGGGAGGGGTGGGGTGAGGGTGGGTGGGGATGGGATGGGAGGGGTGGGGGGGAGGGTATGGGGGTGTGAGAAAGTGGGGTGGGGTGGAGGGGGGGTGTGAGGGGTGTGGGGTGGGGTGTGAGTGGTATGGGGTGTGAGGAAGGGGGTGGGGTGTGAGGGTATGGGGGTGGGTGAGGGTATGGGGTGGAGGGCGGGGTGGTGTGGGTGGTGGGTATGGTTGGTGTGGGTGAGTGGTGTGGGGTGGGTGTGGTGTGGGGGTGAGGGTGGCGGGGGGGTGAGTGGTATGGGTGGGGTGTGAGGGAATGGGTGTGAGTGGTGTGGGGTGGTATTTGGCTCCATATATGAGCAATATATAAGTTATGTTAGGAGTTAAGCTTATGAAAGAGATTATCGTGGTGTGCTTTCAGGAGCAATTAAGCCCGGGTTGACGTTCTATGTGTGTGAAGTATCCGTATCATAACAACATTGCTTTCATAACAACATTGCTTCATCTCAATCACCAAAGCCGTTCCCCTTCAATCAATTTCAACCAAAATAATTGATCGTATTATCCGTATATCCTCCAGCAGACCGGACACTCGACCCCGAAAACACTCCCCCTGCATTACCTGCCATCCCAGAGCTAGCACCACCTGAGTGTCCAACTCCCTCCAGCTAGCACCATCTCCCTCCCACTCCTCCATCCCAGCAAGACCTCTCCCCCCTCTCGAGCTAGCACCACCTCCCTCCCTCCCCTCCATCCCAGCAAAACCTCCCCCCTGTCTCGAGCAAGTACCACTTCCCTCCCACCCCAGGCAAACACCACCACCCTCCCACCCCTCCCCAGGAAGCAACACTTCCTTTTTTAATTTATTTTTATTTTATATTTTTTAGGTTAAGGTGGGGAAAAGATGGGAGGCATGCTGGGGCTCAAGGCACAGCCAGACAGGAAGGATAGAGAAGTCACGACAGATAATCGTGGGGGGATGGGTTGGAAAAGAAGTTTAATGAGTTAAACCGAGGGGGACGACTCCCTTTGTTTAACATATTACAGAGTTTGTTGGCTAACTAAGCTAACCTAGGATTTAGGATGAGGTTGCACAATGGTTACTTTGGTAGACATTGACTAGTTTGATTTTACAATTACATGTTTATTAAAATCTTTTACTGTATTACGTTATGGACTCACTAGATTTTGACTTGTTAAATGTGAACTTATATCATCTAAGTTTTAATCTAAGGTGGATCACTGTGGCGGACATAGATGGGTCGCGGGTTGGGTTGTTGTAGTTTATTTATTTATTTTTTTACAGATTGCCCCGGAGGGGGCTAGTTTATTGGGCACCTCCTTACATCCTGTGCAAGGTGAAGCGCAGAAGCGTTTACAGTGCCCAACTGGGAAGCATGCTAAGTTCATGCTTGCCTTTATGACTTATTTCATTAAGGGCGTGGAAGCCTGAAGGGTCATGGGTTTTGTCAGCAAGTTACATAAAGTGACAGAATGATGAGTGTATGGGGGGAATTCCTGGTGCATTTCATCTGCTTATAGCAAAGCGTGGCAGGTCCTTAATAATGTCAAGTGCCAGGCCTGTGACTAGGAGGAGGGATATCTGGTCAGGGAGGGAAGAGGTGTTGGTAATGGCTGGGGACCTGTAGGAGGAGGTTATAGGGCAAGTGAGGATGTAGTGAGAGGGTGTGAGAGTCGGGTTGGCCACAAAGTTTACAAACAGTGAGGCCAGACTCAGGGTTGCCAATGTACTCCCATAGGTACCTGTACCCTAGGCGCAGTCTCGTGTATATAATCTGTTGAGATCGAGTCAGAGATTGATACTCTTTGTAGTGGCGGTAGGAGTTACCGGTTACAGCGTCATAGTGTGACGCTGCCCCGTTGTTTCAGGTGTCCATTTTACGTCGAATGCTTCTCGTTGTGTGGCGTGTATGCGAGATTTGAGATGATTCAGGGAGAGGGCGGCTTCAATATCTTCTTCTTGTATCGCTTCTTTGGCAAGTCGGTCAACAGTGTCACAGCAGTTTTTCCTATATGTGACGGGATCCAAATAAACTTGACACGGATGTCATCAGTTTGTTCTAGCCTTGCGACGGCGGCTAGGATGTGTTGGGCGGCAGGGGACGAGGGTGAGGGTAATTTGAGCCTAGCTAGCGCAGAAGTGCTGTCACTGAATTATAAGGAGGTTCCGGCGTTCAGTGCGAGCATAGGTCGCCCCCTCATGAATGCCCGCGAGGATGGCTATGCTTTCGGTGTCAGTAGAGGAGGCCCAGTCGTGGACCCTGATTTTCTTGAGGACTTGGCGCTCAGGAATCCACACAGCTGCCCCAGCGCAGCCAAGCGTGGTGACAGACCCATCACAGTAGACGAGGATAGGAGGGAGGGAGGTCGTAAGAGAAGAGGCGACATCATCAATCTGCTCAAGGCAGGTAAGTTTGAGTATATACCGCAGTTGGGTGGATTTACGACCAGGGAAGGTGTGGACGACAACATCAACACACGGGGAGGTCCACGGCGGTAGAGGCGGATGAGTGTACTCAGGAGGGAGAGAGGTCGAGGGGGTGTAGAGGTGATAACGCAGGATGTCAGCAGCAGTGTGGGGCCAGTGTTGAGAGGGAGGGAGAGGTAATGGAGGCAGGCCGGCGCAGGAGGGAGTCAAGATGTGAGTTCAGTGAGCGAGACAGGGGAGTCGGTTTCTCACTGCGAAGGAGTTACCAAGGATGGCATTGAGAGCAGTAATTCGATCGCAGACAGGAAGCAGGATTATTTCACGCTACATGACTTCTATTCTGGTGGTCATAGGGCAGCCGAGGATGTCTCATCGCTCTGTTTTGGATTTTCTCTATGCTTTGTTTCTCGCGCTGGGAAGCAACTACAAGGACAGTAGAGGCATAATCTATGACAGCTCTGACGATAGCAATGTACATGAGACGTAGGACCCTGACAGAGGCTCCTTTGAGGTCGTGGGTAAGGGACTGGAGGGGCCTCGTTCGTTGGCGGCACTGGGAGATGACGTGGGCGGCGACAGCGGAGGTGGTGGCGCTGGTAGTGGCTCGCACGGGTAGACCAAGGTACCTGTAGGTGCTTACTTGATCGATGTCTTGTCCTTGCAGAGTTAGCGGTGTCTGACGCCGGAAGTGTGAAATGACTAGCCCGAGTGTTTGACAGGTCCGGGCGAACGTGGAGAGTATAGGTTGTTCATGTTGCACTGTAGTAATTTGGAGGAGAATATCATCGGCGTAGCTTATGATGTGACCGTCTAGGGCTCGCTCAGCAAAGATGACGTTGAGACGGCAGATGGAGTTCATGAGTACATTAAAGAGTGTAGGGCTGAGTCCCTGAGGCGTGCCAAGATCAATGTCCCTGATCGTAGAGTAGTGGCCCTGAAACCGGACACGGGCCTGTCGACGGGAGAGGTAGTCAGCAATCCACGTGAGGAGTTTGCCCTTCACATCAATGTGCGTGAGACCCTCAAGGATCACTTCACTATTGGCTTTATCAAAAGCACCCTTGAAGTCGACGAAGAGGGAGGTTTTGGCTGAGGTGTTCGCCATGTAGTGAGCGATGCAGTGAGCAGTACTCTTTCCGGGGCGGAAACCATAGAGGTCAGGGTGCAGGTGGGCTTCTATTTTCCACGTGGAGGCGGTGGAGTATCATGCGCTCCATAATCTTTGAGAAGCAGGAGATGAGGGAGATTGGACGATATTCATCTTGTCTTCCTGGTTTAGGGACTGGGATGGTGGTGGCAGTCTTCCATAAGTGAGGCAGCTGACCAGTATCATAAGAGAGGTTAAATAGACAGAGGAGGGGGTTACCAGGGGTGGCAATAGGGGCATTTAGCACTTCATATGTGACGCCGTCATCGCCAGGGGCGGTGGACCGGCCGCGCTTAACAGTGTAGGCACTTCAGTGTCTGCAGATAGGTCTTGGTACTCGGAGATGCGCTGTCGGCGTTGTGGTTGCAGTGCGAGGGTGAGATCCCGTACAGCGGGTGGTAGTGCATCAATGGAGGCGGCCTCCTGCCACGTCTGGGAGAGTGCCTCGGCTCGGGCAGCTGGTCTGGGGTGGAGCGCGGGTCTGGTGTTGATGCCCCGGGCACGGTTAATGGTGCGCCATATATCACCTATAGAAGTAGACTGGTCAATAGAAGCAAAGTCAAACCACTGCTTCTCTCGTGCGAGAGTGATGGCAGATTGGAGCTCATTATTTGTGCGCATCAGGAAGCATAGAGCGTCAGGGGAGCTGGGAGATTTCTTCCACTGGTCGACTGCTAGTTGGTGCCATACTCGGATAGACTTAACATGAGGGTCGCGGTTAACATTCCAATGACTCCTGGACTGGCGGTTAGGGCGGCGGTGTTTTGGGGCAGGGCGGAGGAGGGTAGTGCATTGTTTGGACAGATCAAGGTAGAGTTGGTCTGCGGTGGTGACAGTGTAACCCTGAAACCATTCAGCAATGGTAGTGATGAAGGCAGGTATGTTGGCAGGGGGTAGCCTGAGCCTAGGGCCCTTGGGTGATGGGGTATTCTCACGTACTGGAGTGTAGTGTAGATCGGGAAATGATCACTGTGGGGGGGAGTGGGTGATGCAGGTGGAGTGTGGGCGGTGAGGGTCAGAGTAGAGAGCGATGTAGTCAAGTTTCCCTCCCCCGATGTGGGTGGGTGAAGGAGGGCAGAGAAGACGTACAGGGTCATCAGTGGTTTGTAGGTAGGAGAGCCAGGAATTACCCCGGGAGTTGAAGTGGGGTCCCTGGGAGCCGAGACTGGGGTGTCGGGCATTGAGGTCCCCCACAAGGAGGGTGGGGGTGGAGGTGATATGGTGTGGTAGGACAGGTACAGTAGGGGTGGAGGGAGGCACATAGACATTGACAATATTGAGGGACACACCTTTTAGTGTGATTGTGATGGCGTGTGCGTCGGTGGTGTCGTCATCAAGGGGGACGTCGAGAGGTTGGTAGGGGGACATCCTTCTTGACGTAGATCCGCAGTCCACGTGCATGACCTCGTGGTAGTCCATCGATGCGAAAAACAGGGGTGGATGGGCTCTCAACACATGAGTGGCCACTGAGCACATGGGTACCGGCAGCACACCGCGTTTCTTGGAGGCACAACACGTCGATATTTTCAGTGTAGGCGTAGGTTTTGAAGGCACCAAACTTGTTTTGTAAGCCGTTTATGTTCCAGGTGAGTACCTGCAGTCCTGTAGCGTTGCTATCCATTGTGGTGTATTAGACTGATTACAGGCTGGCCGGTTGGGTACATGTGTACCCCTGACGTGGACGGATGGGCATTAGGTGCCGGCATGTCGGTGGAGCTTGGGTAGCCGGGAGTGGAGTCGTCAGGTCTGGTAGGGAGCCCTGGTGGAGACAGCACAGGAGCGGGCGTGGCTTGCGGTGGGTAGACGGGTTGAGGCACCACGTGACGTGAGGATAAGGCAGGGCTTGGCGCGGGGGCAGCAGGACGCACAGGCAGTGAGCAGGGGGGGGCTACCAGCTTGTGTCAAACCAAAAGAGGGGAGTGACAAGGTGGCAGCCTCGGCCAAGAGTTGGTTGTGTAGGTCGGAGATGGCGGTACAGAGTGTAGAGAAGAGTTTCTCAACATGACTGGCAAATTCTTGGAAGAGGGACATGATCTGTGTCATGTCACTGGAGGGGTGGTTGTGGGGGGCACTGGTGGGAGCACTAGGCTTGACAGCGTGGGGGTAAGGGGAGTTGTGGGGGGGCACTGGTGGGATCACGAGGCTTGACAGAGTCAGGATAGAGACACGGACGAGGCTCAGTTGTGGTTGAGTTAGGGGACGGCAGGTGCCGTTGTTGTGGTGTAGCCTGGTGAAGCCAGGCAGAGGCAGGTGTCCCAGTAGACTGGGGGGAGCGTTGTGGTCAACGCGGCCCTCGGGGAGGCCTCTCCCCTGGGACCGACGGGAGCATTGCCGTGAGTCAGTACTGTGGCGGCCGCCACAATTACAGTACCTGGGAACAATTACATAGCCCACGCCACCTCTATTGGTGTGGTCTTTTATTTTCTGGCCACAGACGACGGAGTTGTGGTTTCGCGAACGTAGTCGACGTCTGGGGCGATCCCGTCGGCAGCAGGCCGTGAAAATGTGCCCCCAATGAGAGCAGCAAACACAAAATGCAGGCTCAGGGTGATAAGGTTCTGCATATAATGGTGGATGGATTGGATGGGCTTCCACAGAGGCTGGGCATTCCTTTCCCTTCCACTTGACAATAACAGAGGCTTGTGGATTTTTCCCCCGGTAATGGCGACGTATACTCAGTATGTTGGGATTGAATTCACGTGCATCTTCGATGTCAGCATATAAGGGAAAACGTTTCACTAGGATGTGACAACATTCCTCAGCGTCTGCTGGGGGGGCACCATGACCACCCTGTTGAAGCCGACAGTACTAAGGGTTTCATAGACTTCGAGAGTCTGACACTTGATAAAGTTCCGGTTCTTAACTTGCCGGAATTCAATGTTGCGGCCGTGCTCTTTGCTCCATTCATACTTTCGTAACTACAACCTATGGTATTTTTTCTTCGTGTTCATATATAATTAAGATAATGCAGAGTATAAAATGCCATATACAATATTTATACATAATGTCGTCTATACAGCCGTACTATGACTGTGTGTGTTCGTGCGTGTGTTGCTTCGTGATAGTTAGAGTGGGCCCCCGTCCAGAAAGGACACTATTCTGACCTCCTGCACCGACCCAGGTGGGCTAGAGATTGTGGTTTCCGAGTGTACCACTAGCAGCGATATTGGTCGAAAGTTTTCGACTTTGTTTGGAGGCTTTCCTGCTTTTGGTATGAGAAGGATAACGGCGATTTTGAACATCTTAGGGAAGTATCCAGAGGCGAGGCAGGCGTTGCATATATGAGCAAGCCTCTATCATGTTGTCAGGGAGTTGGGCCAGGATCTTTTTGTTAATTTGGCTTTTCTCAGGTGATTTGTTTTTAAACCCTTTTATGACGGTTGACATATCTGCAGTAACTATGTGCTCCGTCGGGTAGCTGTCGTGCACCAGTCTAGTGAAGTCAGTCCGCACGAGCGGCTGGAGCAGGTGCTGGTGGTTCTGCAACTGACCTAAAATGTCCTCCTCAAACTCGCTGTCGAAGCCCTCGTTTTCCTGTTCACTAATGGTAAAGGTCTTCCGTAAATATCGCCGATGTAATGTTCTTGGTTTTCCTCCTCAAATATTTTCTTTTTGTTTTGGTCCAGTAGGTTAGGGACCGTGTTAGAGGTGGAACCCATCAGTTGCTTGATCCCTTTCCAGAAGGCGGCAGAATCGCGGTAATTGTTGGCTGCCTCCCACACCAAGGTGGCCCACTTTTGTTCATGTAGACGTTTGCTCTCGTGCTGGATGTACGTATGTAGCTCTCGGTACTGGTCTCTCAGCCCTTGCGTCCACCCGCGGATATTGGCTAGCTGTCTCACGTGATCATACTGGACACTGAGCTGCTTCAGCTAGTGACTAGTGTGAGGGTGGGGAATGGTCCTGTGGGTGGTGGTCGGGATGTTGTTGTCCATATCCGCCTTCACATCCGTGTACTATTGTTCGACCGCGTCGTCGATGTCATTGGGGCTGGTTTCTTCCAGGTACCTCCCCTGCTTGAGACTGAGAGACTCCTTGAAGGAGTCCCAGTCTGCCCGTTAGAGGTTTGACCTGAGGTTAGCGAGGATCATAATGGGATTGGATGAGAGCGTCACGACGACTGGCAGGTGATCGCTGGTACTGATGGGTCCGGCGGTAACGTGCCTGTTCAGGACGGCCTCGTTGTTAGAGAGGATTATGTTGGGTGTTGTGGCACTGGCACGTCTGATCAATGTCGGGAAATCTGGCCCGAGGTGTTGCAGTTTTCCCCTTCTAATATTGCCATTCAGCGCCACACCGACGTTGTTCTCATTACCGTGTCCGAGTATGGCGTGGCGCGCATTTAGGTCCCCTATGATGTATGTTGGTTTTCTGTGTCGTAGCAACTGGTTGAGGTCTTGTTCGGGTAAGTAAGGACGTCTGGGAGGTAGATACATTGTGCTTATGATAACAGGTCCCCTAGTTGTCTCCACCTGCACTCCTAGAACTGAATCCTTGAAGTCTAGCAACACTGTGACCCGTCATGTTCCTCTGGTATACAGTGTAGCCAAAGAATTTCAGCTTACTTTTGTCCTTCATGTCAGTACTGTTTAACAGAATAATGTCTGGGTCTAATTGATAGTACAAGTTAGACAATTCGTTAAGTCTATTAAGGGACCAGTGTAGGACATTGTTGGACAATTTTCATCCTGCTAACGACTGCCGTTTCGGAGACTGTAGCTTGGGGCGTCGCTTGAAGTGTGTGCTCGGCTTCTGCTATTTCTAGGAGGCCGGAACTTCTTAAAAGAACCTTCGAACATCTGCTTGTCAGTTAATGGCGGGCCCTCGAACTTCTCGTCACCCGTGTACAGGAAGGTGTTCAGGTCCTGGGTCTGACGCTGCAGCTCGAGGGTCTTGTTCCTCTGTGGAGTAGTCGTCACCATCTGGTCGCAACCATTGACTGTGGTTGCAGTCCGATGGTCACTGTCGTCGCTGGGAGTACATGTCTTGGGGTCACGGAGATTTACGGTGTTGCTGGAGCTGTGATCCCAGGGGGACTGACTGGCCACGCCGGGGCTACGATTATACTGACTTTTGCCTAAGTCAGGAAGGTCATGGTCCATTTCTGGTGTGGGTTGAGGTCGTCGACAAGTCGTTGAGTGGGTTACTGCCTTCAGGATTTCTTTTGAAGGGACTTCGTTGCTTATTTTAACAGGTACAATGTTGTTCCTGGTTAGTGTCTCGTTGAGGTGTTTCGAGAATGAACCTGGATGAACCATGTTCATGTGATGGGCATGCAGGTAAGACAAGTATATAGTGGTGGCTTTGGACTCGTCCAGCTGTGGAGAGGAGACGCTCCTGATGCTCTCCGCCACTGCGTCCCTCATGGCGCCCAGTGACTCAGTACTGCACCCCACAAGCACCACCTGCCACCCACAAGCACCACCTCCCACTCACTCTGTCATTAGCGGGAAAAGTCTAAAAGTTAACGCGGATAAAAAACTTGGTTCACCGGCATACTGAAGTTCAGGTCCATTGAGGAAACGTGATTACAGGTGAGAGAGAGAGTTAAATAGACAAACACACTGGAAGAGAGAGAAATAAGGACAAACAAAATAAAATACATAAAAAAACACCAGCACAGACACAGCCCACACACACATAAACACAAAGCGGAAAAAAATAGGTATAAATTTAATATAAACTGACAAAAATTCAAAACAGTCGACGCTCACAGACACAAGTAAACACCAAAACACAACAGACCAAACTTTCCTCTCCACTGATTAACGACCCAACTTTTTTTTATTGTGAATCAAACCCTCACAAAACCCTGCCTGGCCTTCCACCTTGTTTTTGCCGAGATTGAAAGGATGGTGTTATAAAATTAGCTCCATTCATCTGATGACTAAACACACTATAATGCTACCTGGGGGGTAAGGGTAAGGTAAGGTAATGTAAGGGAAAGGTAAGGGTAGGGTAAGGGTAAGGTAAGGGTAAGGTAAGGTAAGGTACAGATTTACAGATTGCCCACGAGGGGGCTAGTTTATTGGGCACCCCCCTTACATCCTGTGCAAGGTGAAGCGCAGAAGCGTTTACAGTGCCAAACTGGGAAGCATGCGGAGTTCATGCTTGCCTTTATGACTCATGCATTAAGGGCGTAAAGGCCTGAAGGGTCATGGGTTTTGTCAGCAAGTTACATAAAGTGACAGAATGATGGAGTGTTTGGGGGTAAATTCCCGGTACAATTTATCTGTTGATGGCAAAGTGTGGCAGGTCCCTAATCATGTCAAGTGCCAGGCCTGTCACTAGGAGGAGAGATATCTGGTCAGGGAGGGAAGAGGTGCCACCCCTGTAGGAGGAGGTCATAGGGCAAATGAGGATGTGGTGAAAGAGGGTGTGAGAGTCGGGTGACCACAAAGTTTACAAACAGTGCGGCCAGGCTCAGGGTTGCCAATGTACTAGGCGTGGCGAAGTACAGTGGGGGTTGGGGAGGTGATATGGTGTGGTGGGGCAGGTACAGTAGGGGTGGAGGGAGGCACATAGGCATTGACAACATTGAGGGACACACCTTTTAGTGTAATTGTGATGGTGTGTGCGTCGACATGTCGGTGGGGTACAGGTAGCCGGGGGTGGTGTCCTCAGGCCAGGTAGCCCTGGTGGGAGACAGCTCAGACACAGGAGCGGGCGCGGCTTGCGGTGGGTGGAGGACAGGTTGAGGCACCAAGTGTCGTGAAGATGAGGCAGGACTTCGCTCGGGGGCAGCAGGACACACCAGGGCAGGTCCGGTAGGCACTACACCAGTAGTGAAGGCCGACCTTACATGATAAACTTGTTGTGTTGGCCAGGAGTGACCTTGTGTGTATAGCGGTACATCGACGGCGGCTGTGATGTCATCTCCCTGTGGCCGTGACGTCATCACCCGTGACTGTGACTTCATCACCCACGGCTGTAACGTCATCACCCACACTCCCTCCCTACCTCTCCAACATCACCTCCAATGAGAATTCTTAAGAGGGTATTTATCACACCTACACGTGGTATTCATTTCATTCATTATTTCTTTCTTTCCTTTCATCTTTCATCCCTTCATTCCCTTTATTTTTCATTTCTTTCCTCTTCTTCATTCCTTCTTTCCCTCTCCTTTATGCCTTCATTTCCTCTTCCTTTCTTTCATTCCTTCTTTCAATCTTTAACTCAATTCATTCTTTTATCTCTCCATCCTTTCCCCTTCAATCTTTCATTCCCCTACTTCATTCCCTCCCTTCATTCATTATTCCTATCTATCATTCTATCTCACCTTTTTTTCCCGTGGGTGATGCTGGACCAACATGTTAGTCTGTTTTTCTTTCATTATCTTTTTTCTTTCTTTCTTTCGTAGGATGTGTTTTTCTCTCTCTCAGCGAGGTGTGGCAACAGGGGGCTGGTGGTAGGGGTGGTGTGATGTAGGTTTGATTGGGGTAAAGCAGTTTTTTCTGGAGAGAGTAGGTTTGGTTTGGTTTGGTTTGGTTTGGCCTGGCCTGGCCTGGCCTGGCTCGGCTTGGCTTGGCTTGGCTTGGCTTGCCTCGGCTTGGTTTGGCTCGGGTTCGGTTGGCTTGGGTTGGTTTGGTTTGGTTTGGTTTGGTTTGGCTTGCCTCGGCTTGGCTCGCCTCGGCTTGGCTTGCCTCGGCTTGGTTTGGCTTGGGTTCGGTTGGCTTGGTTTGGTTTGGTTTGGGTTGGTTTGGCTTGGCTTGGTTTGGTGAGGTCTGATTGGATTAGGTTAGGATAGTTTGATTAGATTAGGGTGGGTTAGGTAAGATTAGATTAGGTCAGGTCAGGTCAGGTCAGGACAGATAAGTTAAGTTCTGAGGTACCCTAAAGGTTTTGTCCCAAATTAAAGTGCTGTGTGATGATGGTGTTATCAACATTAATATTAAACTACAGTGTCACGTCTGTTACTGTGTATTATGGGTCTTTAGTGTGATACTGCCTTGTTAAGTGTGACCTATTGACCTTGTCGTAAGTATGATTCCGCCTTAAGTGTGACCTAATGATCTTGTTGTCTTAAAGAGTGATTTCGTCTCGAAGTTTAATACTGCCTTGTTAAGTGCGACCTAATGATCTTGTCTTAAGTGCGATACTACCTTGTTAAGTGTGACCTAATGATCTTAAGTGTGATACTACCTTGTTAAGCGTGACCTAATGATCTTAAGTGTGATACTACCTTGTTAAGCGTGACCTAATGATCGTAAGTGTGATACTGTCTTATTAACTGTGTTCTTGTCGAGGAGGAAGCATTAAGTCCTGTCTTCCTTTATGAATTCAATCTCTGGTCTTCACTGGAACTGAATCAGCCGGCGGCAGAAATTACCTCAAACTCTGAGAGAAAGTTGGAGTCTAATTACAGGTTCCTTCACTGCGGTGCAAAAGTCGCCCACGAAGATTGAAAAAGTTGACTGTGATTCGCTTTTTTTTATTTCTATAATTTTCTCCATTAAGCTACATCAGTTTTCTTAAAGTTTCCGGTAAATTCCACCTCCGTTTTCTTTAGGTTCCGGTAAATTCCACCTCCGTTTTCTTTAGGTTCCGGTAAATTCCACCTCCGTTTTCCTTAGGTTCCGGTAAATTCCACCTCCGTTTTCCTTAGGTTCCGGTAAATTCCACCTCCGTTTTCCTTAACACCTTTCACTTTATTCCTTAATTCTATAGTTATATAATTTATAGATTTCCATTAATACTATAGTCATAAATTATATACTTCCCTTACCTTAATCCTATATTCATATAATTAATAGTTTCACCTTAATTCTATAACACTTTTTATATAATTTCAATTAAACCCATTTTCTTTAAGAGGCTCCTCAGGTTCTAAACTTGAAATGATCCACTCTTTACTTTCTTCCTAACTCGAAGTGAGAAAAGTATCTAATTACGGCAGCATTTCAGTGATTTTTTGTCTCAGAGTTTACAAAGTGCCCGGCTCTCGTATCCAAGGAAAAATAAAGTATAACTCTTAATGAAATTTGATTCGTCTGACGTGTGTGTGTGTGTGTGCGCGCGTGCGCGTGTGTGCGTGCGTGCGTGTGTGTGCGTGCGTGCTTGCTTGCTTGGATTTATGTGCGTTTGTGTGTGTGTATATTATTCAACAGCATGCAAATCCGGGGTCATCGATTCACCATTATATTGTTGAACACGCTAATGGCTTTTCCCTGCACTGAAGAGAGGGTCCATCATGTTACTGAGCCATGTGGATTAGATTTTAATATCATTGGGTTAGTAACAGTTTATTCTATAAGTGGCGACACCTCCAGGGGCCGCCTCTCGACTACCTTTCACTATAGAACCGGGAATACCATAGGTTCAGTAAATATAAACGTTTTTTTTTTTACACAAGAAACTGATAAGGTTACAGTACGCTTGCGCAGTGAACCGCATCAAACCCCACTGAATACAGATCAAATTTAAATTCGGTTAGATTTGATAAAGTCCCGTTAGGTTTGGTTTAAATGGCTCAAGAAAATCAGGTTTTGTTTGATTAGGTTTGCATAAGTAAGATTGGGTTTGATATTATCAGGTTAGCCTATACTTGGTTGGCTTGGGTTGGCAGTTAACTTATGCTCAGCTAAGTGAGGTCAAGTTGCTATATTCGCTGTCATATAATTATCCATTGAGTACAAATTCTATATAACTCGGTTCTCTAGCACAAAATGGACCGAGAGACGACCCTGGGTAGTTAGCCAAAATCTATAAAATACAGTTTTTAGTCATTTACCAGCCGAGAAGAGGCGACAACCAGAGGAAAACTAGAACAATCGCCAAGAATTACTGTCTCTTGTTCTTCTCCATACTGTTGACTGCGTTCACTAACTTCAACTCCTGAATTGTCTGACTTGACTGGTCGATGTTTTTCGCGCGAGGGATGATTTTTTTTATTTTAAGTGTAGTTCAACGCAACTACTGACTAACTTTCGGAAACTTTCTTAATATATTCTCAAGACAAGACAGATAATGTTGAAAGTACATTATGAACATGACAACTATTTTTAATATTTTTCTTGAAAGTAAACGACACTAACCTACCTTAACCTATCTTAACGTCTCTAGGGCAGTTTTGAATAGGTCAGATTAATCAGGAAAACGTAAAAGTAGTTTAACCCACATTTTCAAGCTATTTCAAACCTATTTATTCGTTAGTTCTCAATCAGGCGGGCTGCAGGACATTTACCATGCAGGGTGCACCACATCACCACCAGGGGGCGACCTACACTCACGACTCACGATCTATATTCAGAACTCGCTTGTGTTGGTGATGTCTGGTCCTCAGTTGCTGGTGTGTACATTTTGTTAGTATCTTAACATTGAATCTCTCCATCAATGTGGTTATGAGTCATGGTTACGGGCGTCCAGTCGATTGCGAACGACTGAAACAAGTGTTCAAAAATAACAATTTTCATATCAGGAAGACAGGCCGGTAAACTCTTATTGGTGTCATTGGTGGTGGAGGATGACACCGTCACCCTTGAAGCCCCAGGGATGGAGGAGGGGGGTCAAGTTCAACCTCCAAGACGTTCAAAACAATAACAAGGTACACAGGGGGGTGTGGCCCGGAAGACTGGGGGGCGTTGTGGTAGACTTGGCCTGCAGGGGCGATTGGTGCCTCAACCTGTCCTCCACCCACCGCAAGCCGCGCCCGCTCCTGTGTCTGAGCTGTCTCCACCAGGGCTACCTGGACCTGAGGACACCACCCCCGGCTACCTGTACCCCACCGACATGTCGACGCACACACCATCACAATTACACTAAAAGGTGTGTCCCTCAATGTTGTCAATGCCTATGTGCCTCCCTCCACCCCTACTGTACCTGCCCCACCACACCATATCACCTCCACCACCCCCACTGTACTTCGCCACGCCTAGTACATTGGCAACCCTGAGCCTGGCCGCACTGTTTGTAAACTTTGTGGTCACCCGACTCTCACACCCTCTTTCACCACATCCTCATTTGCCCTATGACCTCCTCCTACAGGGGTGGCACCTCTTCCCTCCCTGATCAGATATCTCTCCTCCTAGTGACATGCCTGGCACTTGACATTATTAGGGACCTGCCACACTTTGCCATAAACAGATAAATTGTACCGGGAATTTTCCCCCCACACACTCATCATTCTGTCACTTTATGTAACTTGCTGACGAAACCCATGACCCTTCAGGCCTTTTACGCCCTTAATGCATGAGTCATAAAGGCAAGCATGAACTCCGCATGCTTCCCAGTTGGGCACTGTAAACGCTTCTGCGCTTCACCTTGCACAGGATGTAAGGGGGTGCCCAATAAACTGGCCCCCTCGTGGGCAATGTGTAATCTGTATAACAAGGTTGTCGACTTTAGGTGAGTTAAATGATTATAATCTGTTAAGAGCGTCAGTGTAATAATATTAGTAATTATAAAAATAATAATTAACGATTGATTCGCAAGGTTATAAAAGCCCAAAGGCTGAAAATATGCAAAGGCTGAAAATATGACTTATTGCATAGAGTATATTAACACGGGGGAGTGGGTCGTTTAACAAAAGGATTCATTAGAGAAAATCAACATATAAATTATTGTTTACAGTGAGAGGTCACGTAGGTCACGTGCGCTGAGGTGTTGAACAGCAAACACGTGGTGCAGTAACTCACTGGTGTTATGTGGTACCTCATATGGTGCAGTAACTCGCTCACTAATGTTGCTATGTGGGGCCTCACATAGGTTGGATGAATATATGAGCAATAGGGGTTGGGTGTAAATGGGACTGCCCAGTATGGGCCAATAGGCCAGCTGTTGTTTCCTCCATTCTTAGAACATAAGAAAGTGGGATACTGCAGGAGGCCGACTGGCCCATACAGGGCAGTCCCATTTACACCCAACCCCTATGTATGGTGTTTTGTCCGTCATCATTCCTGGGGTAGAGTACTGTGCCTTGTAATCATTACTTGGATATCGAATCTCCATTAAGGAAGTTACTACCTCGCTTACACGGACTATTGCTTGTGGGAATTATCACAATAATATGTATATATAATTTAGAGGACTCAAACTTGACTACAGTTACACTATACCAAAAGTAAATCTTAAAACATCACTCAGGTGGCAAACATTAGGACACTGGTTGGGTTAGGTTAGGCGTGGCGTTAACATAAACTTTGTAGTGGAGACAACTTATCCAGTATCATAGCTACCCTAACCTAACTATGGCTGTGAAAAAAACAATTCATACCGGGTGGACTTCCCAGAAAGTCATCACGGTGACCAAAATGCTACTTCAGTGACTTTGCTTTATCTTTGTCTCTGGGTTACACGTTGGGGTTCCCAGTATATTGTAGTCAGTGCGTAGGTGATAGCTGGTATCAGGGAGCTGTTGATGTTATCTCTGTAACTATTATATAAATGAAATGTCTGATGTTCCTTTGTATTTATTATTATTATTATTATTAGTAGTAGTAGTAGTAGTAGTAGTAGTATTAGTATTAGTATTAGTATTAGTAGTATTAGTAGTAGCAGTATTTTCCATACGCCGAGGATCTGTCCAGGTAGAGTTGGAGAAACTGAAAACATTCGTCATCTGATTTTGAAGTAACTCGTGAACTTTTGACGATGAAATAAGTTGTATCTAGTCAAATATAGTGACAATAGTACTATGGGTCTAATATATTAATGTTTTACAGACAAGATGGCCTCTGGTCCAAGTGCTGCCATAGACTGTGACGCTAAACTCATCCTCCTCACCGCCATGATAAGGTAAACACAAGTCTTCCTGTCTATACAATATTGATCAAGTTTATTTGTACAGTACATATTTGTGTTGTTAACTGGAAAAATAACATCAAGTGTATTAGTAAATTTGGTACGAACTTAAATAGAAACATTGATTCTATCTAGGCTGTACCTTTAACTTGACATTCTAACTAGGCTGCTCCTTTGAGCTTTAATTAGGGCCGACTTTTCCTTTAACTAGAGAATCTAACTATGCTCTTCCTTTAACTTGACATTCTAGGTAGACTGCTCCTTTAACTTGAGAATTTAAGTAGGCTGCTCCTTTAACTTGAGCTTTAACTTGGGCCGACTTTTTCTTTAACTTGAGAATGTAATTAGGCTGTTCCTGTATCTTGAGGTTTAACTTGGCTGTTCCTTTAACTTGAGAATGTAACTAGGCTGTTCCTTTAACTTGGGAATCGTACTAGGTTGTTCCTGTAACTGGAAATCATAAAGGAAATTGTTTGTGAAATAGATGGCAGGTAAACTAATTTTTCTTTTTTATTCCAGGTAAGTGAATTAGCAGCTCCTCGAGGGACAGTTACACACGCCACTACACCACAGGTACGACGAATTCACTTTTTTTTTACTGCTAAATTATCTACGTGTTTAGGTCGACTCTGGAGGAGGGTAGGGCAAAAATTCACTTATCTGAACCTAACACTAACTCAACCTAAACTAACCAAACGCCAACCAAAACCAAGATAAACTATCCCAAGCCTTAACCTAACCCAACACTAACCTAACCTAATTACATAACCTAACCAAACCCTCACCAAACTTAACCTAACTCTAACCTTACCTAACCTATCCCTACCAAGTGAATTTTTGCCCTTGCACCCCTCTGGAGTTTTGCGCGTCAGCAGATGTTAGTCCTCGTCGTCTTTTGTTTACCTGGGAATATGGTGTGGGTGGCGGGGGGTCCTCCTCCATCGCTATCAGTAACCTGTGTGGGTGAATCGGCTGGATTGTCCAATTAACCAGGCCGTTCACATATATTTATTATTTGGGTTTAAATAACGAAACCCAACTGTAGTTCCTTGTTTTATTATAAAAGGATTGTATCTTTAATTCCTGAGTGTAGATCGACCGTAAGTTCTACTGTATATGAGTGAATGAGAAAGGGACGGCGTTTATGTAATATAAACGTTAGATCACATCCTTACGATATAAGTTGTTGTGAGCGACTCATGAGTAGTGACCCATCGAGGGAGAACGGTATGGGTACGTCGTTCCCCCTCGAGGGAAGACGGAGCCATCCACTGCGGCTCTCAAATAACGTCTTCCTCTAGTCAAGGATATCAAACTACTGCTCGCTTCAGGTGGCCAGAGAGCCGGCTACTTATTCCTTTACTCAGCATAGTATGACGCAGCTTCCCGTGGGGGCACCTTATCACGTGCATTGAACATGTCACCTCATAGCCAGTGGAAAGTTACAGGGTGGTGAATCTGAATACATTATCAGATGTATTGACCCATTTATATAATATGTTCTGTTGATGAGACAGGGGCCTATTACATGGGGAGACTTGTGTATATTAACACAAGTCTCCCCACAGGTTAGGTTATAGGTGATCTAAGTCTCTCTGTGATGTGGATACGTGGGAGTAATTACCTTTAAGGGGTTTGGTGCATTTTAGGGAATTATCACGATTAAGTTATTAAATTCCATGGCGTTATCGCATTTAAAGGCGTTATATATTATTATTATTATTATTATTATTATTATTATTATTATTATTATTATTATTATTATTATTATTATTATTATTATTATTATTATTATTATTATTATTATTATTATTATGGATACTAGTATTTCAGGGACGTGAATGGCAAGTTTGTGTTCTCCTTCATTTATTGTGTGTGTGTCCGGCCACCCTGTATTAAGTGGAAACAAGAATTACAAAATAAAATACATTGACATACCATTTTGGCGGGTTGGGGTAGAAATTTATCTCTTTTTTTATTTTTACGTTGAAAGGAAAATGTCAAGATCACATCCATTATTTAAACCGGGATATTAATGTAGTCTTGTCATGGTCACTTGATACTAAACATGTCTCTCTCATCTCGTCTTGGAGGAGGGGGGGGGAAATTGAGTTTAATCAAGGGGTTTTCAGCAGATTTTTATTTTTTTTATTTTTTTTTATTTCACAGTCCTATTGATGTTGAGAACAAATAGCTCTCGTTAGATCTCCTTTGATTAGAGGGAGGAGGAGGAGGAACAACGTTACTATGTATATATAATCAACTTCAACGCTTAGACTTCCAGTTTTTATGATCTAACCGAAGCGTATGGCGTCTCTCTAAGTGTTTGGCTACACCCACTCCAGAAAGTTCTAATTTACATTCATACGTGGTTTTTTTTTTACACGGACACGTACCGAAATACGCTTATATATATATACACTCACGCCAAAACGAGGCGCTCTATAATTCTCATGCATAATATATATATATAATTTGTGTAAAAGGGACTAAGTTAAATAATTTATTGTCACTTTACATATTTTATAGGGCTGGTTATCTCTCTCTCTCTCTCTCTCTCTCTCTCTCTCTCTCTCTCTCTCAGCATTCCAAAACACACACACACACACACACACACACACACACACATCATGGAATACAGTGGTTAATTTCTCAGCCAAAATCTATAATAACACACATCATTTCTATTTAAATACAGTGCGACAGGTGACCAGAGACGCCCTGTGTTAAGTCTTGTGTACAGTATATTGTTTTTGTTCGGTTAGGTTAAGTTACGGTGGGTTAAGTTAGGTTATGTTATGGTAGGTTAAGTTAGGGTAGGTTAGGCTAAGGTAAGGTAGGGTAGAGTAAGTTAGGTTAGGTTTGGTTAGATGACTACATGATAATACTAACATTACAGAAATTCATTAAGTTTTGTAACACCGTCCTGGGTTAACTAGTTACTGTTATTATCAGTCCTAACATGCGAAGAAAAATAAATTCCAGGAACCAAATAATTCCCAAATCTTAATGTTCTCCAGTTACTGTGTGTCTTACGGAGCTAAATTGGATAAAGGGGCCCCCATAAGTTGCATAAATTACACCAATCACTGGTTTTTTTTATTCTTTTCAAAGGGGAACTCGTTAGGCAGCTTGTGATTTACATAATTGTGTATTTCGTTATTGTCTACGTGGTATTTAAGGTTATTTTTTGTTACTATTGTTTGTAAGGTTGTATATTCTGGCCTGATTTTTAGATAGGGTTAAATAAAATACTGTTTGTGTAATAATAATGATGATGATGATAATAATAATAATAATAACAACGTAGTTCATTGATTTTGCTTAGGTATGCGTGTGTGTGTGTGTGTGTGTGCGCGCGTGTGTGTGTGTGTGTGTGCAAGAGGAATACCACCACAGAACACACAAGATTTCACTTTTATTTGTTTTTATTAAAGACTAGAAGAAGATGTCATTTTATATCACACTCAGTATAAACAGACAGGTAGGTTCCTTTACAAAAGAAAGCCCAGAAACAAAATAATAATAATAATCCTTAAAGGGTTAGGTTAGGTTAGAGGGTGCGAGATGGTGCCGTACTTCCTTTAATGGGAGGTGTGTGTGTGTGGACGACGTATTCAATGCAGTATCTCGATAGCCCTCAAAACCAATGGTGGGCCAACACACACACACACACACACACACACACACACACACACACACACACACACACCCACCCACCCACCCACCCACCATAAAATAGTGCACCACCATCGTTCAACCTCCCTCCTCCCCCCAACACCTCACATGACCACTTAACATTAATACAGTATAACCATTGTCGCGTACCAGCTGATGGGGGTTAAGACATAATACTGCTTATAGGAGACAACTAGGAGGAAACTGGTAATAAAATAAACACAAAAACCAAAGTAAAATCATATGAATTAATAAGAAAAGAACAATATTAAAATCATGAATAAAAAAACATTGATACATAAAAAAAAGATGAATAGTTATTTATAATAAATCAGTATAAAAATGTGTGAAATGTTAATGAATGGAATTGATTTATACAACTTGAAGGGAAATAACATTTAAGTGAAATAATATTTAATCCATAACACAAAATAATGATAAGAATAAAATCAAATAAGTTAAGATAAAACTAAAAATAAATAAATAGTAAATAATTGATCAGATAAATAAACATACAGATAATTTTGAAAATAAATAAAATGAAGGAAATGATAGATGAAGGAAAGAAGGGATTAAGTTATATAAAGAAGGAAGCGATTAATGAAGGGGTTAGGGATTAATGAAGGGGTTAGGGATTAAAGAAGTGATTAAATATATAAAAAAAGACCAAAGTGATTTACACGGTATAACAACAAATGGAGGATGATGATGGTCGGTACAGTCATATAACAAGATAACAATAATGCAGGTGTGGGAAGGACAATATGTGGGTGACGTCACAGGTTATACAGGTGTGCAGTTGGGCTATTTTTGTTTATTGGAGAGAGAGAGAGAGAGAGAGAGAGAGAGAGAGAGAGAGAGAGAGAGTTAATGGTGTGGAAGAGGAGTAGGAAGGTAAGGTAGAGGAAGGAGTTAGAATTTATGATGAAGAAAGGAAGAGGAGATGAAAGAAGAGTAACGTTGAAAAGGAAGAGAATGAAAAATAATATTTAACATGTAATAAGAGAAATGGTGGATTATATAATGAACACGAATGAGAATAAATGGAGAAAGGGAAAAGAAGAATAAGATTGAATGAATACATATCAGCATAACAGCAAGGAAAAAAAGTACGTATAAAAGCGTAAAAAAAAAAATATATTGTTATATTATATCGTGGAGCGGTCTAATGCTCTTGAGCTCAATGTTGGTGGTCTTGTCTGAGTGGCTCCTGACGTCTGCTGGATCCGTGATGATGTCGATGAGGGAGTTGTGGTGGATTCTTTTGTGCCTGTTGTCGAAAAACACCCCAGAATCAGCCGAGAATTTTCGTCCCAGGATGAACGTGTCCTTGGTGACGTCTTGCCCGTCCTTGAACTTGGCTGGTGTGGGCGGGGGCTTCCCGTCCGAACGTAGGAATGCCGTCAACTTCATTCTGCCTGTTTTGTTGTCTGTAATCTGTGCCTCCCCGTGTGGGGGGAGTATAGGGGTCAGTTTGACACTGTCTGTGACCTTGTTGCGTGTTTCACTGACGGAAGGGGACGCCCCTGAGTTGTTCTCCTTCTGTGATTCCTTCGACGACGCCGCTTCTACAACACACGGCGTCGTCGTCTGTAGCACACACGTCGTCGCCGTCGTCGCCTGTAGCACACATGTGGGCGCTGTTGTCTGCACCCCACACGTCGTCGACGTGGCTGTCTGTACTGTACACGTTGTCGTCAGGTCGTTGAGCTGTGTACTGACGACGTCTCCAGAGGGTTGACTATCCATGTCCACCTCAATCTCCACCATCAGACATCCGGAGGCGGTGACCGTCTGGCCTACGGGTTGGAGAGAGGTTGTGGGAGAAGTGGAGAGTGTAGGTGTAGAAATGGGGGCCTGGGAGAGCGGTGAGGGGAGGAGGGGGTGGCGAGGGTGAGGGGGGGAGTAGTGGCTCTCAGTGGAGGGTGCGCGACGCGACGCTCCCCTCCCTGATCCTTCGCGCTGAACTACCTGTGAGAGGGAGAGAGAGAGGGGTTAGAGTTGGTCCTTAAGGGAGACCTGATGGCCCTGACCACAACACCTGGTGAACCTACCCTATAAACACCTGGTGAACCTACCCTATACAACACCTGGTGAACCTACCCTATACAACACCTGGTGAACCTACCTTATACAACACCTGGTGGACTTGTCCTATGCAACACCTGGTGAACCTGCCCTACACAACACCTGGTAAACCTGTCCTACACAACACCTGGTGAACCTGTCCTACACTACACCTGGTGAGCCTGCCCTACACTACACCTGGTGAGCCTGCCCTACACAACACCTGGTGAACCTACCCTACACAACACCTGGTGAACCTGTCCTACACAACACCTGGTGAACCTGTCCTACGCAACACCTGGTGAGTTTCGCCCTACGCAACACCCTGGTGGCTTTCTGCCTCTACGCAACACAGAGTTTCAAAC
This sequence comes from Homarus americanus, assembly GCF_018991925.1. Taxonomy (NCBI): domain Eukaryota; kingdom Metazoa; phylum Arthropoda; class Malacostraca; order Decapoda; family Nephropidae; genus Homarus; species Homarus americanus. Next base: position 11,020,837 of record NW_024731852.1, read on the forward strand.
CCTACGCAACACCTGGTGAGCCTGCCCTACGCAACACCTGGTGAAAGCCTGCCCTACGCAAACACCTGGTGAGTTTGCCCTACGCACAACAACACCTGGTGAACCTGTCCTTATTAAACACCTGCGAACCTGTTCTATAATTCCTCGTGAACCTGAAAACCTATACAAACACCTGGTGAGCCTGCCACAACACCCCTGGTAAACCCTACACAACACCTGGTGAACCTGCCCTACACAACACCTGGTGAGCCTGCCCTACACAACACCTGGTGAGCCTGCCCTGCACAACACCTGGTGAGCCTGACCTACACAACACCTGGTGAGCCTGACCTACACAACACCTGGTGAGCCTGACCTACACAACACCTGGTGAGCCTGCCCTATACAACACCTGGTGAACCTATGGATCGTCGTTGCAGGAATATATGACATTCCCCCCCTATGAGATACGCCTGTTAGTGCCTCAGTTAATTGTTGAACGAACAAGCTGAGGACAAGGCTGTATAGGATTCCTCTTTTGTAATTATTTTTTAGTGATGAATCTAAAGTTATGGTGCTGGACGAGTTATTGGCTCTGTTTTAAGTTATAGGGTGTCTGTCTGTCTGTCTGTCTGTCTTAGTTGGGGGCATGTATATTTATCTGTTACTATTGTGTGCGAAAGAAGTATACTTGTGTATGCGTGTATCTGTAAGTACAGTATTGTATGGATTATGCCTACAGGTGAGATACAGTGTTATGGTAACATGTGACTGTGTGTGTGTGTGCACTATACCTGTCGCACACTGCACCATTACACACACGCACACGCACGCTCGCAACTCCCATTATAGGGAGGTGTGGACATGTTAAAGGTGTTACCTTGTGTTACATGTGTGTGGGTGGACATGTTCAAGGTGTTACCTGGGTGTGGGTGGACATCTTCAAGGCGTTACCTGTGTGTGGGTGGACATGTTCAAGGTGTTACCTGGGTGTGGGTGGACATCTTCAAGGTGTTACCTGTGTGTGGGTGGACATCTTCAAGGTGTTACCTGTGTGTGGGTGGACATGTTCAAGGTGTTACCTGGGTGTGGGTGGACATGTTCAAGGTGTTACCTGTGTGTGGGTGGACATGTTCAAGGTGTTACCTGGGTGTGGGTGGACATCTTCAAGGTGTTACCTGTGTGTGGGTGGACATGTTCAAGGTGTTACCTGTGTGTGGGTGGACATGTTCAAGGTGTTACCTGTGTGTGGGTGGACATCTTCAAGGTGTTACCTGTGTGTGGGTGACATGTTCAAGGTGTTACCTGTGACATGTTCAAGGTGTTACCTGTGTGTGGGTGGACATGTTCAAGGTGTTACCTGTGTGTGGGTGGACATGTTCAAGGTGTTACCTGTGTGTGGGTGGACATGTTCAAGGTGTTACCTGTGTGTGGGTGGACATCTTCAGGTGTTACCTGTGTGTGGGTGGACATCTTCAAGGTGTTACCTGTGTGTGGGTGGACATCTTCAAGGTGTTACCTATGTGTGGTGGTCATCTTCAAGTCCTGTGTGTGGGTGCACTTCAAGGTGTTACCTGTGACATGTGTGTGTGGACATCTTCAAGGCGTTACCTGTGTGTGGGTGGACATTTCAAGGTGTTACCTGTGTGTGGGTGGACATGTTCAGGTGTTGTTACCTGTGTGTGGGTGGACATGTGTGTTACCTGTGTGTGGGGACATATTCAAGGTGTTACCTGTGTGTGGGTGGGCATGTTCAAGGTGTTACCTGTGTGTGGGTGGACATGTTCAATGTGTGTGTGTGGGTGGACATGTTCAAGGTGTTACCTGTGTTACCTGTGTGTGGGTGGACATGGTGTTACCTGTGTGTGTGGGTGGACATGTTCAAGGTGGTGTTACCTGTGTGGGGGGGACATATTCAAGGTGTTACCTGTGTGTGGGTGGGCATGTTCAAGGTGTTACCTGTGTGTGGGTGGACATGTTCAAGGTGTTACCTGTGTGTGGGTGGACATGTTCAAGGTGTTACCTGTGTGTACATGTTCCTGGGTGGACATGTTCAAGGTGTTGCCTGTGTGTGGGTGGACATGTTCAAGGTGTTACCTGTGTGTGGGTGGACATGTTCAAGGTGTTACCTGTGTGTGGGTGGACATCTTCAAGGTACTTCCGGTAGTGAGCTGGGCGGTAACCGTCGTTCTCATAGCTGTCGACCCTGCAAGAAGGAAAGTTAATTGAGAGAGAGAGCAGACTTAATTAAGCTAATTTATAGAGTAACATGCAGGTGCATCAGCCTAATTAGGCATCCCAGGGACGGTTGGTCAAGGAGTAATGCAAGAACCTCGATTGTGTTGCGCCTGGGAAGGGGGGGGGGGCGCCCTACAACACTCCAAAGAATGTGAAACACGAGAGTACATATAAACCTACACATGTAGATAAGTAGCAGATGAAACACACACACACACACACACACACACACAGCTCTCAAATGTTGTTGGTACAAATTCCTTGGCATTCAGTTCCTGGAAGACGCTTGTGAAAGTTAAAGGTTCCCGAGAGAATTGCTGGTATTTATCG
>NW_024731852.1:11028383-11033383 GCF_018991925.1 Homarus americanus
ACTCTTAATATTTACGTACAAGTAATAAATCTACGGTTCCAGTGTAATTTCAACGCCATCGTGTAGTCGTCTTTTAAATGTCGTAGTCTTTAGTGAATGCAAATATAACGTTCTCGTGATACTATTTATAAGGGGGGAATTATTTAAGGTATTTTAAGAATCTAGGTCGTATTGTCATCAGCTAATAGCGTAATGTATACACGAATGACCCATAAAGCTTGTTGTTGTTGTCATAGTCGTAAACAAATAGAAATAATAAACAGGTGGTATTTTATTTTTTCGGTTTTGGATAAATTTTGCCGCGTATCACACTCCTGTCGAAATGACCTATTGTGATTGGTTAATTCCCGTGACGTCATAATAATCGTGCTCTCTGATTGGTTTGTTATGTGAGGTCATTGATTGGATATACCGTCTTCCCTCCTTCCCCGCCCCACGCCCCTTCCCTCCCGCCTGCCCTCCCCCGCTCCCCCCCCCTCGCTCCTCCCCGCCCCCACCCCTCCCCCACCGTGATATATCCCATTACATCATAGCATAAACCGTTCCCATTGGTCGTGTTAAAATGTATTGTCATGGGAAATTTACAGTCTGACCTGTTAAGTGTCGAGTTACGGTAGGTCAAGAGTTAAACTAACCAAATTTAAACCATCGTCCTCGAAAGGTTAAAGAATCATCCTCAAAGAGTTGAACATCATCCTCAAAGGTTAAGCCATCGTCCTCAAAGGGTTAAACCATCGCCATTAAAGGTTAAACCATAGTCCTCCACGGGTAAACCATCGTCGTCAAGTAACCATCGTCCTCAACGGTAAACATCATCTCAATTGTTAAACCATCGTCTCAAGGTTAAACCATCGTCCGGTTAAACCATCCCATAAAGGTTAAACACAGTCCTCACGGTAAACCATAGTCCTCCACGGGTAAACCATCGTCATCAACGGAACATCATCCTCAAATGTTAAACCATCGTCCTCAAAGGATTAAACCATCGTCCTCAAAGGATTAAATCATCGTTATAAAGAGTTAAACAATCATCATCAAAAGGGTTCAGTCAACAACGTCCTGAAAGGGTTAACACAACGAATAGATTAAAAAAATAAAAAAATTAGTTATCTGCCTCCAGGAAGACGGAGAGGTTCTGAGTCGTCACAAAACTAGTAAACACACTGCCCCGCCAAAACATGTTGACGTCATGGGAATAAACCAATCGGAGAGGTTCACGACGGACCATCCTTCTCCATCATTGGGCGACACTCCATCGTCCAGTGATTGAAGAGAATATTTTTGAGTTCATTATCTACGATTTAAAGTTTTATTACCGAAGTATGAGTTAGTGTATTCGGAACTTTTAGATTTTTGGATTTTTAGATTTTTCGATTTTAGAACATTTAGATAACAGAATTTTTAGAGAGTAAGATATTAGAATGTTAACACCAAAACGAAGATATTAGAATGTTACCAAAACGAATACCTAAGCAAACATGACACAACGTAATGTGATGAATAACAGAGGTGATTATACATGAAACTCGGCATACAATATTAATACTCTATACAACACGGTATTAACACGCAAAACTCACAACTTAAAGTATTGTTTCATATTGTATGATTAAACGAAATTAAACAGTGAGGTAATACACATCATAAGAAATATATCTAGATACAATGTATATATATATATATCTGGAGAATATCATCACCCAGCTCTTCAATATTTCACTAATACCTTCACCACTAGGCCAAGTCATATGGTATGCAATTTCATCTCTTTTTAATATGGTTTATTATTTTACACCTGACACAATTTCCTGATGTTTGTTTACCGTGTTGGAGGCCAATTGAGCTGAATATTAATAACACATCGTCGACGGTGAGTGTTGTGCGTATGTCTACCTTTGTCTGATTAATTATGTCGGCAGGTGTATCTAGAAGGGAAAGAGATGTAGCGTTCATGGCAGACATATACACAAACATATACAGTATAGTAATGTATTTATCGTGACTTATACCGAGACCTGCCGTATTTGTAGGGTCAACTGGTCAGAGGTCAAGGTCAAAGATTTGGAATAGGTATCAGTTGACCCGTTTGACATCTCGTGTGAGTTGAATCTAAATGTTTTGGATGCTGGATAATTATAGGGGTAAATTGTTATCGTAAGATGTGGGGAAGTTTGGACAGGTAACATTGGGGTGTGTGTGTGTGTGTGTGTGTGTTGAAGATGTGAGGTCACAACCACACACAAATCCAAGGCTCAACTACCCTGCACTCGAAGGAGGTGCCAACTCACACGGAATGATGCTACATTTTTCAAAGTAATGACATGGAACTTTGGATCTTTCTTTGACCTTAGGAAAATAACCTAACCAACTTTATCAGATGTCAGGGTGGATATACACGTCCAATATGAATGCCGTATCACACACGAGGTGGTTTTTCACGTGGATAATTAAATACAGACCGCAGCACTGATCGCCACACTCACTCGATCAAGCTGGCGGCGTGAGAAGAAGCATCTGGCATAAACTGGTGATTCGTGCCTCCCCTCTCTCTTCCTCCCTCTATTCCCCACCTCTTTTCCCCTCTTCCCTCCCCCTCTTACCCCCAACTTCCCCCACCTCTCCTTCCCTCCTACCCCCACCTCTCCTTCCCTCCTACCCCCACCTTCCCCCACCTCTCCTTCCCTCCTACCCCCCACCTTCCCCCACCTCTCCCCTCCTCCTACCCCACCTTCCCCTTCCCCTCCCTACCCCCGCCTTCCTCCTCCCCCTCCTACCCCCGCCTTCCTCCCCTCCCCCCCTCATACCCCCACCTTCCTCCTCCCCCTCCTACCCCCACCTTCCTCCCCTCCCCTCCCTACCCCCACCTTCCTCCCCTCCCCCCTCCTACCCCCACCTTCCTCCCTCCCCTCCTACCCCCCCCACCTCACCTCCTCACCTTCTCCCTCTCCACCTCCCGTCCCACACCTTCTCCTCCCACCTCCCCTCACCTTCCCCACCTTTCCCTCCCCTCCCTCCCCCCATCTTCCCTCACCCCCTCACCTTCCACCACCCCCAATCCCTGGTCGATTTGAGGGAGGGACCATTGTTCAAAGTTCGAAGCCGTAAGATCGTGTGGGCTACCAGGTGGAGGGCGTGACTGCAGTGTGTGAAGTGCTTATGGCGGTGTTTGCCGAGGGCGATGGCCCGTGTTAGTGGCGTCTAGGCAACACACTTATGGCCATTAATGTGTCTTATGGCATTAGTGGGGGGTGAGGGGGTTGTCGTCTTCCCACGCCATGTTGTACCTGGAAAGGTTATCAATACCTCACGGAAGAGAGATATATATATATATATATATATATATATATATATATATATATATATATATTTCCCCCCCCACCATCACAGGAGAACAGCACCAGCGTTCAAGATATATTCGCCAACCATCATTTGCTGGACTTTTCTTGAAGATGTCAGGTTGTGGAGGAGCGCTTGAATTATCTGTTCTTTATTATACCTGGCTGTGTTCATGGCGGGGGATATACAGGTGGCTAGTGTGTGTGTGTCTGTCTCAGCCAATCTGTCTCTGTACTGAACACGTGCACCTGACTGTGAACACGATTAATGGAACAGACAACAATGGATTGATATTTAACCACACTCGCTATATAGATTTATTACAATACGACCTCAGACCTTCCCCCCGTGCTTTCAACCCCCAACTCACCACCAGCCAAGTTGACCGATACAATTACAATCTCTCGCACGTTTGTATCTTATGATTTGCGGAAGGTAATCATACACAGGTTATATTTGATATCCGATTAAACCCCTTGATGAGATAAATCGTGTGGTTCTATTCTTGTCTTCTCGTAATTCCAACCTGACCTCTCCTGACCTAATTTAAAATAATATGTAATGTAATCTGTCAACCTGTATCTGCCGTGTTCCTACCTGTGTCTCACCTGTGTAACTGTGTCTCACCAGTGTAACTGTGTGTCTCACCAGTGTAACTGTGTGTCTCACCTGTGTAACTGTGTGTCTCACCTGTGTAACTGTGTGTCTCACCTGTGTAACTGTGTGTCTCACCTGTGTAACTGTGTGTCTCACCTGTGTAACTGTGTGTCACCTGCGTAACTGTGTCTCACTTGCGTAACCGTGTCTCACCTGCGTAACCATGTCTCACCTGTGTAACTGTGTGTCTCACCTGTGTAACTGTGTGTCTCACCAGTGTAATCTGTGTGTCTCACCAGTGTAACTGTGTGTCTCACTGTGTAACTGTGTGTGTCTCACCTGTGTAACTGTGTGTCTCACCTGTGTAACTGTGTCTCACATGTGTAACTGTGTCTCACCTGCGTAACTGTGTGTCTCACTCTTATGTAACTGTGTCTCACCTGCGTAACCATGTCTCACCTGTGTAACTGTGTGTCTCACCTGTAACTGTCTCACCTGTGTAACTGTGTGTCCTGGCCGTATGTGTCTCACCTGTGTAACTGTGTGTCACCTGTGTGTGTCTGTGTGTGTGTCACCTGTAACTGTGTGTCTCACCTGTAACTGTGTCTCACCTGTGTAACTGTGTCTCACCTGTGTAACTGTGTCTCACCTGTGTAACTAAACTTGTAACCATGTCTCACCTGTAACTGTGTCTCACCTGTGTAACTGTGTTCCCCACCTGTGTAACTGTGTCTTACCTGTGTAACTGTGTGTCTCACCTGTAACTGTGCGTCTCACCTGTGTAACTGTGTGTCTCACCTGTTAACTGTGTCTCACCTGTGTAACTGTGTGTCCCACCCAAAATTGTGCGTCTTACCTGTGTAACTGTGTGTCTCTCACCTGTTAACTGTGTCTCACCTGTGTAACTGTGTGTCTCACCTGTGTAACTGTGCGTCTCACTCTGTTAACTGTGTCTCACCTGTTAACTGTGTCTCACCTGTGTAACTGTGCGTCTCACCTGTGTAACTGTGTGTCTCACCTGTTAACTGTGTCTCACCTGTTAACTGTGTCTCACCTGTGTAACTGTG
>NW_024731852.1:11038383-11041451 GCF_018991925.1 Homarus americanus
TACAGGTACAGCTTCAAATACAGGTACAGGTGTGGTTAGATACAGTAGCACAGGTAGCTAAAGGTGTACGCGTACGGATATAGTTACAAAAAAGTTATAATTACAGGTACAAAAACAAATGAACAGGTATATATGCAGATACACTATAGGTACAGAAACAAGTCTAGGGTACAGAATTAGTTACAGAATATATATGTTTGGAATATAAATGTTTACTGTCTGGTTTCTAATGTGACACCTGAAGTGCTTTGTGCTTTCTGTGTGGATTAAGGATGGTTTCTATTGCCATGATGAGTTACTTTCGTGAGTGACGGGAGAATGACAGGTGATTTCTACTGCCATGATGAGGTACTGTGAGTGACGGAGAATGACGGGTGGTTTTATTGCCATGATGAGTTACTGTGAGCGGAGAATACAGGGTGCTTTCTATTGCCAAGATGAGTTACTTGTGAGTGACGGGAGAATGACAGGTGGTTTCTTATTGCCATGATGAGTTACTTTTGAGTGACGGAGAATGACAGGTGCTTTATTGCCATGATGAGTTACTGTGAGTGACGGAGAATGACAGGTGATTTCTATTGCCATGATGAGTTACTGTGAGTGACGGAGAATGACGGGTGGTTTCTATTGCTATGATGAGGTACTTTCGTGAGTGACGGAGAATGACGGGTGGTTTCTATTGCCATGATGAGTTATTTTCGTGAGTGACGGGAGAATGACAGGTGATTTCTACTGCCATGATGAGGTACTTTCGTGAGTAATAGGGAGTGACGAGAGGTTTCTAATGTCAAACTATTTTCATGATTGGCTTTGGTTTCTAGTGTCTTACTGAAGTACTATCTAGACAGACAGGTTTCTACTATCATACTAAAGTACTTTCGTGAATAACTGAAGATGATGATGTTGGCAGGTTATCTAATTGGATATTGTACCAACCAGCTTTCGTGAATGACAAGGTCTCTGGTTCTCAACCTGCCGTGGCACTGAGAAACCTCCATGAATAACAGTCTTTCTATTTAGATACCGATAACTTCTCATAATAGGTTTTCTACTTAGACCCTGAAACATAACCTTTCATGGATAATAGGTTCTCTATAATGATAGCTACCTAGATTCCATCGTGAATGACGTTTTCTACTGCAATACCCCCATAAAGAACCCCCCCCCCTTCTTCCCCATCTCAATACTTAGAAAACCCACGTAAATAAAAATTTTCCACTCGGTTTTCTAGTGATGTGGTTTCCAAGAGACGCATTGTACTTTATTTATATGTTTTTATTTGTTTATTTTTGTACCCTTCAGCGTCGCCATGAGTATACTGTGTTCGCTACTGGGGCGCGCTTGTCCTCTCGGTGGCTCTCGATTCAAGCTAGATTGCGTAGTTAATGTCCTCGATTCGGCGAGAAATTGGTCGATTCAACGTTACAATTGGCGACCGAGTTAGCCATTGACGATCCAAGATGGGTTTCCAATGATACTACGGTTTTGTAAGTTGTTACTTGGAGTATGAAAGCTCCTTGGGGTCTGAAAGCTCCTTGGGGGTCTGAAAGCTCCTTGGGGGTCTGAAATTTGTTTGCTAACAGCATATGCTTATCCGTCTTAGTGCCTAGGTTTACACATTAACATACATACATACATACACACGCACTAGCATTTACTCATACATTCATACATACGAACAAACGTACACATGCATGCATATTTACGCATTATTCTTATTCTTATTATTCTTATTATTATTATTATTATTATTATTATTATTATTATTATTATTATTATTATTATTATTATTGCCTCACTAACATTAATACATTGGGCCAAAACATACAACGAGGAACTATATATATATATATATATATATATATATATATATATATATATATATATATATATATATATATATATATATATATATATATATATATACACACACATATATATATACACACACACACACACACACACCGTACTGTATAGGTCGTGAAAGGTATCTGGTGTATAGTTTATAGTGGCTCCAGTCGTCTTCATCCCGTTACTATAAGAACACAAACATACACTGGAATCGGGTTATTTTCCTAACTCGGTCTTTGCTGGGGAAAAGTTGTATTGAGATACACGGGGGGGGGATTTTCCTGTATTTTTGTATTGTTTTTGTTCTGCATTTTGTTTTTTGTTCTTTTTAAGTCGTATTTGTTCTACTTTTAATCAGTTTTTTATTCGCTTTCTTTTTTCTCTTTCTCTTCTCATTTTTTTCTTCATGGTCGACTTCTTATTGCCTTCACTCCACTAATTACTACTAATTAGAAATGCCTGGAATTATAGGTCTGCCTTATTACCTCACATTCCTTCCCTCATTACTTGCTTGCTTGCTTTTCCTTCATTTCTCCCTACACTTCTTTCCTTCATCCCTTATCACTCTTCCTTCCTCTCCCTATTCCCACCTTCCAGATCACAACCCTCTTGGATACTCTCACCTGTGGACTGCGGGCCAGACTTGGGGTTTGCTTCCTGCGTCCAGAAACATCTGTTGAGCCTGTTACGGAAGTTGATGGTGGTGCCGTAGACGATGACGCAGCTGTTGCTCACCGCCATGATGAAGAGGCGTCTTGAGTTTCGTCTACCTGCCCACGCCTCACAAACATGTACCTGTAGGAGACGAAAGAAGGTGATTTGTGGTGTTGGGAGAGACGAGGAATGGGGCACTCGGCCCAATTTGTAGCTAGAGGAACGCAGAAGATGATTTGTAGTAATAAAAGTTGGAGGAGACGAAGGTGGGGGTAGGTTGTCATGTAATTTGCCGTATTTGCTGCAGTGAAAATACAACAAACATACAATGAGAGAGAGAGAGGAGAGAGAGAGAGAGAAGAGAGAGAGAGAGAGAGTGTTGTTGTGTTGTTGTTGTTGTAGTATCGGTGTTGACAGAAGGAGCAGTGAAGATTAGCTGTAATGTGATGTAATTTACTCTGTTGACGGAGTGGTAATGCAGAACCTTATCGACACACTCTTTCCTGCATTGTTTGTAAAAAGAGGTGAGAATTGAGGTAGGATTCAATGTAAGAAAAGAGAAT
>NW_024731853.1:0-12801 GCF_018991925.1 Homarus americanus
CCCCACACCTCTTCTCCCCACCTCACCCCTCCCCCACCTCTCCACCTCCCACACCTCTCCTCCCACACCTCCACCTCCCCACCTCACCTCCCCACCTCTCCTCCCCACCTCTTCTCCCTCACCTCCACCTCCCCCACCTCTCCCCTCCACCTCTTCTCCCCACCTCACCTCCCACCTCTTCTCCCCACCTCTTCTCCCCACCTCACCTCCCACCACCTCACCTCCCCCTCTTCTCCCCCACACCTCCCCACCTCACCTCCCCCTCACCTCCCCACACCTCTCCCCCCCACCTCACCTCCCACACCTCTTCTCCCCCACCTCTTCTCTCCACCCCACCTCGTCATTTTAATGTAATATTTGTGCGTTCCTTTTCCACTTTTGGTGTTCAGTCATTCAGTTTGTCCGATTAAGGAAATATTTTCCAGTGTGTTATTGGCGGGCAGGATACCTGACAATGGCTGGTCTTGCACATTGTGTGGTGGATCCTTTAGGTCCTCATCCCACCAGCACCATAATTAAACCCTTGTCGGACCTTATATCCCTGGCAACGTAAGGTCCATGATGATGTCAACACATAGACTGGGTTACGTAGCCTTTTTTTCCCATTTTCCGCGAACTGGCGGAACACGGTCTGCTAACAGTGATGGAGATTTCACGATTGGGTGATCGTCTCGTCCCAAAACATCGCCGGAAAATTACACTGGTGCTGCTGACTTCGCGTGATTAAACCGTCTATGATCGTCCAGCCAACGTGAGGCGGTCGGCGTCGGTGAGGAGGCCGTCCTGCACGCCACCTTAAACCGTACGATTCACTTTGGGGAAACACCCGCAGGCGTGTGGTATGGGGGGCGCGGGCGTGGCTAAGAGCCTTCTGTGTGAGGTTAGGAGGCGTGTAGTAATGAATGGTAATGTTATTTTGATTAAAACATCAGTGATTCACGCGTGCAGCCATCAAAGGCAGTTGACGCTCTCCGCAAGAACATTATTTTTACCTCACGAGTTTTGTCTTCAAACTCATTTCCATCCTTTTGTTGGACGGTGACAGGAGAGGTGCGACGGTGTGGGGGCGACAGTGACAGGTGAGACGGTGACAGGGAGTGACAGTGCATTTGGTGACGGGGAGGTGCGACGTTAACGGGGCGACAGTGACAGGTGAACGGTGACAGGAGCGACGGTGACAGGGAGGTGCTTGATGACAGGGCGACGGTGACGGGGAAGGTGCGACGTGTTTAGGGCGACGGTGACGGGTGCGACGGTGACAGGGCGACGGTGACGGGTGAGACGGTGACAGAATGGTGACGGTTCGACGGTGACAGGGGGTGCGACGGTGTTCAGGGCGACGGTGACAGGGCATTGACAGGTGAGACGGTGGAGAGGTGCACAATGACAGGGGCGACGGTGACAGGTGAGACGGTGACGGAGAGAGTGACGAGGAAGTGAGAAAGATGACTGGGGCGACGGTGACAGGTCAGCGACGGTGATTGAGAGAGGTGCGACAGTGACTTGAACCGACGGTGACAGGTGTGAGACAGTGACAGGGAGTGACGAGAGAGAGTGAAGACGGTATTCAGGACCGACGGTGACGGTTGTGACGGTGGCAGGGGAGGTGCTGCGGTAGCGGGGCGACGGTGACGGGTGCGACAGTAACAGGGCGACAGTGACCGGGTGAGACAGTGACAGGTGTGACGGTGGCAGGACCGACGGTGACGGGTGGGACGGTGGCGAGGTGACGGGTGCTTCTGTGGCAGGGAGGTGACGGGTGCGTCAGTGGCAGGGGAGGTGACGGAATGAAAGTGACGGGTGAGACGGTGACGCAGGTGAGACAGTGCCCGTGCGACGGTGGCGGGGCGACAGTGACAGGACCGACAGTGACAGGTGTGACGGTGACGGTGACGGTGTGACGGTGTGGGACCGACAGTGACGGGTGAGACGGTGACAGATGAGAGGTGAGAGCAGTGGTGACGGGAGGTGACAGTGCAGGGCGACAAGAGAGGTGTTGCAGCGGAAAATAAAAACTCAATAATATATTCCAGTGTGTGTGTGTGTGTGTTGTGTTATTGTGTGTGTGTGTGCCTTTACACTACACCTCTACACTAACTACACTACACCTCGACACTACACCTCTACACTACACCTCTACACTACACCTCTACACTACACCACTACACTAGCTACACTACACCTCTACACCACTACCCTAGCTACACTACACCTCTACACTACCCTCTACACTAGCTACACTACCTCTACACTTACACATACTCTACACCTCTACACTAGCTCTACACCTCTACTACACCTCACCTACACTACTACACCTCTACACTACACCTCTACACTAGCTACACTACACCTCTACCTACACCTCTACACTACTACACTACACCTCTACACTACACCTCTACTACACCTCTACACTACCTCTACACTACACCTCTACACTACACCTCTACACTACACCTCTACTACACCTCTACACTACCTTAGCTACACTACCTCTACACACTACACTTACACCTCTACACTACACCTCTACCTACACACCTCTACCTCACCACTACACTTACACTCTACACTACACCTCTACATACACCTCTACACTAACCTCTCCTACACCTCTACACTACTCTACACTACACCTCTACACTACACCTCCTACACGCACTACACACCTCTACACCTCTACACTACCTCTACAGCTACACCTCTACACTACACCACTACACACTTCTACACCTCTACACTAGCTACACTACCCTCTACACACCTCTACACTACACCTCTACACTAGCTACACTACACCTCTACACCTCTACTACACCTCTACACACACCTCTAGCTACACTACACCTCTACACCACCTCTACCCTCTACACTACACCTCTACACTACCTCACACCTCTACACTACACCTCTACACTACACTAGCTACACTCTCTGCACTAGCTTCACTACACCTCTACACCACCTCTACACACTCTACACCTCTACACCTCTACACCTCTACACCCTCTACACCTCTAGCTACACAACACCTCTACACCCTCTACACACCTCTACCTCTACACCTCTACACTACCTCTACACTACCTCTACACTAGCTACACTACACCTCTACACCTCTACAGCTACACTCTACACCTCTACACTAGCTACACCTCTACACACACCTCTACACTACACCTCTACCTACTCACTACACCTCTACACTACACCTCTACCTACCTCTGCACACCTCTACCCTCTACCTGCTACACTCCTTACACCTTGCTTACACCTCTACACCTCCTACACCTCTACACTACACCTCTACACTGCTACACCTCTCACTCTCTTTCTCTGTACTACACTTACACTACTCTACACTACACCTCTACATACTACCTCTACACTACACCTCTACTTACACTACACCTCTACACTTTACACTACACCTCTCGCTGACACCTCTACACTCACCTCTACACACCTCTACTAGCTACTACACCTCTCACTACACCTCTACACTACACTCTACACGACACCTCTACACTACAGCTCCACTACACCTCTACACTACACCTCTCACTACACACACCTCTACCCACTACACACCTACACTACACCTCTACACACTCCCTCTACACACTACTACCTCTACACCTACACACATCTACCTCTACCCTCTACACTAGCTACACTACACCTCTACACTACCCTCTACGCTACACTACACCTCTACAAGCTACACTACCTCTACTACACACTAGCTACCTACACCTCTACACACCTCTACACCTCTACACTACCTCTACCTCTACACTACCTCTACACCTCTACCTCTACACACCTCTACCTCTACACTAGCTACACACACTCTACACTACATCTACCTAGCTACACACCTCTACCTCTACACCTCTACACCACACTCTACACCACTACACCTCTACACTAGCTACACTACACCACTACACTAGCTACACTACACCACTACACCAACTACCTGCACTCTACACCACTACACTACACCACTACACCCCTCTACCACTACACCTCTACACCAACCACACTACACCACTACACTAGCTACACTACACCACTACACCTCTACACCACTACACCAGCTACACTACACCTCTACACCACTACACTACACCACTACACCTCTACACCACTACACCTCTACACTAGCTACACTACACCTCTACACTAGCTACACTACACCTCTACACTAGCTACACTACACCTCTACATTAGCTACACTACACCTCTACACTACACCTCTACACTACACTAGCTACACTACACCTCTACACTACACCACTACACCTCTACACTACACCTCTACATCACTACACTACACCACTACACCTCTACACCACTACACTCTCATGATAGTTAAAGTCAACGAGGAATAAGCTAGAGAATGATTACAATAACTAGACTGTCTAGGGAGCTTCCTCAATGGGTTGTCCAATCGTCCATTTATGATATTGCATTCCTGCCGACAGCCGTAACGGGCGCTGGAATCCCAATATTACACATGCCTCCCGCGTTGCCGAAATCTGCCGCCCTTCACCCCAAACGCCAACTTCACACCTTCGTGGACTTTCCAATTTTAAGTTTGCACCCTTTTCTTTGGTAGTTTCCGATACACAAATATTGGAATTGAAGTACTGGATGACGCGTTGGGTGATTTCCTCCATTGGGGTGTTGGGGGAATAATGAAATATTCTTGGGGGAAGCAACTCACTGGCAGTCCCATATCTGGTGGAGGTCTGGGGCGGCCACCCACCAAACAATAGGGCGGTGGAGGCCACAACTCTCTCTCTCTCTCTCCCCTGCTAGTTCTTGCCTCTATACTACCGCTTCATTACTTTCCTCCTGGACAACAAACTCTCCTCTGGGGTTTTTTCCTTCTTTTACACCTTCACGGACATAATTTCCCAGTAATGATGTTTGGAAAATGGCTTAAACATCAGCTGATTTCCCCCAAAAAGGCAAGATAAACGACCTTCTCTGTCGAAAACAAAAGAAGGCGGCCGTCGTCAAGTGAATGCGATTGAAGGAGGAAAAACAAAAATCCTGGAAGGATCCGGAATCCCCAACAATGGGATCCTACCCTGTTCTTTCATAAACTAGACGATTGTCTCTTGTTTACGCCCGTCCAAGACTTTATTTGTCATTCTGCACATACCAGGGAGGTGCTAGGGGCGGGGGCGGGGGCGGGGCGCTTACCCAGGTCTCTTTATCAGAAGGATTTAGCTCAATATTATGCTATAATGAAGGTCTCTCAGCACCCTGGGGAAATATTTGAGATATTGCCACCTTCAGCCTTTTAATACTCAAGACAATTTTTCCTTTGTTGACTCGAGGATGGCACTTTAGTTGGTGGAGCCAGGGGGAGCCAGGGGGAGCCAGGGGGAGCCAGGGGGAGAGAGTTGCCAGGGAGAGCGAGGGAGGGAAAGAGAGGAATAGAGAGAAAGGAAGGGAGGGGAAATAGACGAGGGAAAGAAGGGAGAACAAAGGGGAATAGTCATGGAATACAGAGCGAGGGGAAGAGGAGATGCGAGTATATATTGCGTGTCTGTATGAGAGGGGGAAGAGGGAAGGCAGAGGAGGAAGGAAGGAAGGAAGGAAGGAAGAGAAGAGGGGTGATTGAGAGAGAGAGATTAATTGTCCTCCTAACTGGTGATGTGAGAACGTATCTAACTGTCTCACTTAAGCTACCACACAAAGATGGATTCTCAAAGGTTCCTACGTTAAGTTTTCCTCCTAACTGGTGATGTGAGAACGTATCTAACTGACTCACTTAAGCTACCACACAAAGATGGATTCTCAAAGGTTCCTACGTTAAGTTTTCCTCCTAACTGGTGATGTGAGAACGTATCTAACTGACTCACTTAAGCTACCACACAAAGATGGATTCTCAAAGGTTCCTACGTTAAGTTTTCCTCCTAACTGGTGATGTGAGAACGTATCTAACTGACTCACTTAAGCTACCACACAAAGATGGATTCTCAAAGGTTCCTACGTTAAGTTTTCCTCCTAACTGGTGATGTGAGAACGTATCTAACTGACTCACTTAAGCTACCACACAAAGATGGATTCTCAAAGGTTCCTACGTTAAGTTTTCCTCCTAACTGGTGATGTGAGAACGTATCTAACTGACTCACTTAAGCTACCACACAAAGATGGATTCTCAAAGGTTCCTACGTTAAGTTTTCCTCCTAACTGGTGATGTGAGAACGTATCTAACTGTCTCACTTAAGCTACCACACAAAGATGGATTCTCAAAGGTTCCTACGTTAAGTTTTCCTCCTAACTGGTGATGTGAGAACGTATCTAACTGACTCACTTAAGCTACCACACAAAGATGGATTCTCAAAGGTTCCTACGTTAAGTTTTCCTCCTAACTGGTGATGTGAGAACGTATCTAACTGACTCACTTAAGCTACCACACAAAGATGGATTCTCAAAGGTTCCTACGTTAAGTTTTCCTCCTAACTGGTGATGTGAGAACGTATCTAACTGACTCACTTAAGCTACCACACAAAGGTGGATTCTCAAAGGTTCCAACGTTAAGTTTTCCTCCTAACTGATGATGTGAGAACGTATCTAACTGACTCACTTAAGCTACCACACAAAGATGGATTCTCAAAGGTTCCTACGTTAAAATTTCATCTATGGAAAACATCCAAACATTATTTTTAAGTATACTTTTACTTACAAAACCACTTTATACATATATAGATAATATTTACTTACAAGGCCACTTTCTATATGCATTACATGGCCACAATACACACACGGCCACATTTTTAACTTTATGGCCAACTTTACAAGTACAATATCAGTGTCTGCCCATACCTGCATTGTACTGGGGCTGGCTGGGGGAGGTGAATCGGTCACATCTGTTGCAATGTTGAGGCTCTGTTCATCAATAGTGGACCCGTGTCTAAGGTATCGCCGGGAGGGAAAGGAGGCGAAGAGATTGAGATAGTGAGAAGAAAGGGGGAGGAAACAGAAGAAGAAAAGGGAGGGATTGAAGGAAGGAGAGAGGAAGGGAGGGGGGAGATGGGAAGGGGGAACAGAGAAGGGAATCAAAGGAGGAGGATAGGAGAAACGGAGGGGAGGGAGGAGAGAGGGAAGGAGGGAGGGGAAGGAAGGAAGGAAGGAAGGAAGGAGAGAGGGAGGGAGGGAGGAGGGAGGAGGGAGGGAGGGGAGGAGGAAGGAAGGAAGGAAGGAAGGAGAGGGGAGGGAGGAGGGAGGAGGAGGCGGGAGGGAGGGAGGGAGGGAGGAGGGGGGGACACAGGCGAGTTACCTTTCTATAAGAGAAATAGTTTGTGGAGAAAGCATCAATTTGTGGTAAGACGCATAACACCAGCACATCACCAGCACATCACCAGCACATCACCAGCACATCATCAACACATCACTCAGCACATCACCAGCACATCATCAACACATCACCAGCACATCACTTTTACAGGTTATTTAACTGGTGCGTCACATGAGTGGGTTAACTGGTGCGTCACATGAGGGGCTAACTGCTGCGTCACATGAGTGGGCTAACTGCTGCGTCACATGAGTGGGCTAACTGGTGCGTCACATGAGTGGGTTAACTGCTGCGTCACATGAGTGGGCTAACTGCTGCGTCACATGAGTGGGCTAACTGCTGCGTCACATGAGTGGGCTTACTGGTGCGTCACTTAACCAATAATAATATCAACACAAAAAACAACATTGACAAAAGCTTCGGGTCTTAACCAGAGATTGATGGGCAGGTCAGGCGGGCCAACGTTCGCCCACACTGGCGTAAACCACCGCTTACCCTGACGTGGGAACAATCACTCTTATCCCAGGGACAGAATAAGGGTTGTATTAAGGGTTTGTAAGGGGTATTTAAGGGCGGCCCTCACCCCCTCAGGGCTCACAGCGGCCATGTTTAAATTGAGTGGACATTAAGTCATTCTATGTCGTCTTGTTTATTTACATAATCTAGGATGATCTGCCCCGACCACCTGGCCTGGGGAGATGGGGAGAGGAGGGTGGGGAGATGGGGAGGATAGGTGTGGAGGAAGGGGTGGTGGGGTGGTGGAGAAGGGAGTGTGGGGAGGATAGGGTGGGGAGATGGGGAGGATAGGAGGAAGGGGTGGTGGGGTGGTGGAGAAGGGAGGTGGGGAGGATAGTGGAGGAAGGGGAGGTGGGGTGGTGGAGAGGGGAGTGTGGGGAGGATAGGGTGGGGAGATGGGGAGGGTGAGGTGTGGAGGAAGGGGTGGTGGGGTGGTGGGGAGGGTAGGGAGATGGGGTGGTGGAGAAGGGAGTGTGGGGAGGATAGGGTGGGGAGATGGGGAGGGTGAGGTGGGAAGGGGAAGAGTAAGACCGGTAGATGTGAAGGAAGGAGGGAGGGAGGGAGGGAGCTGTCTGTGTATAATAATAACAACAATGAACGGTTTATTGAAAGAGCATGACAGCCATAAGGGTGAAAATATACAAGTACCATAAGTGATACAAATATGATATATAATAACTCGGTGGGGAGAAGGTCATACTACAGGGCATTTCAACATAGTGACAGTGGAAAAAGGTAAGATTGACTGGGAGTGAATACACTGGTTGATTACGAGTTGTTGATAATTTTTACAATGGTTGGGACTGGGCTGTTCTTATAGCGATCAGTACGTGCTCGTATGGGCTGGATGTTGTCACAGTGATGGTCAGTGAGAGCCGAGAGGGTCAGTGTGTTGAGCGCTTCTTGATATGTGGAGTAGGAAGGGGAGAGAATAATCTTGCATGCCCTCTTTTACACTTTTTCTAGGTGTTTACGTTGTGTGGCATTTAGGGAGGAAGACCAGGTGGGGGAGGCATAGGTGAGCTTGGGAAGTATGAATGTTGAGTAAACACTGAGGAGCTCGGGGGCAGGAACTCCGAGGGACTTGAGTCGGCGGAGGAGGTGGAGACGGAAACTGGAGGATTTGACAACTTCACTGACGTGTGGTTTCCAATTTAGTTTGTTATCTATAGTGACGCCGAGGAGCTTAGTGGTGTCTACAACCTGGAGTGTGTTGAGGCCTAAAGTAATGGAAGGGGGTGGGACAACGTCGGAGGAGAGGTTGATGTGTATGACCATGGTCTTGGTAAAGATGGTGACGTGGTTGTTGGTGGCCCAATTTTGGAGACTTCAATAAATCCTGGAGGAATTATTGGGGAATCTTTCGTCGTGGCCCTCGACATCTCTGAAACATTTGACAGGGCATGGCACAAGTCTTTGCTTTCAAAACTTCCCTCTTATGGTTTCTCTCCCCACTTTGTTCTCTCATCTCTAGCTTCCTTGAGAACCGATCCATGGCAGTTGTTGTCGAGGGTTCGATCTCTCGCTCTTTCTCTACCAGTAGTGGCGTCCCACAGGGTTCTGTTCTTTCACCAACTCTCTTCCTTCTTTTTATCAATGATTTACTTCACACTACAACTAATTCTATCCATTCTTATGCTGATGATTCTACTCTTCACAGACGTCTTTCGTTTTTTCCTAGATGGCGGTATATGTAGTCAAGAAAGCTGACAAGACAGTGAGTGGTGGAGTAAGTTTTCATTTTGCCAAATTGCTGAGGATCTATGGCGCCTGCAACATCAACATAAGTCCAGTCAAACACGAAACTATCACAGATTAAGCTGGGTATTGGGGTGGTGGCGATGGGTCGTAGTTCATTTAAGGATTGTGGGCTGGTTGACTTGGGCACTGGTGACACATATGAGGTCTTCCAGTCAGCTGGGCATCTTGGTTGTCTGAGAGAAGCATTGATGATGGAGCAGAGGGGTTTGGCAAGCTCCGGGGAGAATTCCTTGAAGAGTTTCATTGGTAAGTCAATGGGGGTGGTGGAGCGCCTTAACTTCAGTCAGTCCAGACGTTTTGCTACTTCAAAAATTCTTCTACTAAGTCAGTGGGAAGGGAGCTGGTAGGTAAGCAGGGAGAGTGGTTGTGTCAAGCCGGGGGAGCGTCTGGCATATAGTAGCGAAATGGTTGTTTGATTTCTCAGCTGCGTCACCATTAGTGAGATGGCTAAGGAAGGGGAGGGGGTGTGTCTTATTGTTTAGTCCACAGTTCTTTAAGCTTACCATACCACTGACTGTTGTTGGTCTGCTTCAGGTGTTGTAGCTTGGTTGTGTAGTGGGACTTCCTTGCAGCGCGTATTTCACGGATGGCTTGGTTGTGAACGGACTGGTAGCGGTTGTGGCCCTTGAGATGAAAGGCTCTGTCTCTCTGTTGCATAAGTCTTTTGATCCGAGGTGTGATCCAGGGCAAGTCAGCTGGGTGAGATCTGGCGGACTTCTCGGGGAAGAAGTGGTGGTGAGCTTCCGTGGTGGTGTTGGTATAATTTATCCATTTGGTTTCCACGTCATCCACGCTAAGTACTTCAGTCCAGGGATGGTGAACTATCCACTGCCCGAAGAGACGCACTACAGAGTCAGTAATCGGCCTGTAGGTCTTGATGTGGGGTCTCTGCACTTGGCTGGTAGTGGCAGCTGGGGACCAGAGCACTGATAGGTGTGTGCTACACCCGATAGGAGGCATTGGTTGAGGTGGTTGGTACTGGTCCGCTAAGTCAGTTAAGATAAGGTCAAGGGTATTTTGACCGTGTGTGGGGAAGTTCACAACTTGTGATAGTGACAGCTGGTCCTGGACATCAATGGTGTCAATATCGTTATAATCCCCGAATAACACGAGCTTGGCACATGGGTACCTAACTGTGAGGCGGTAATAAGAACATAAGAAAATAAGGAGTCTGCAATAGGCCGGTTGACCTGTGCATGGCAGCTCCTGTCGAGAGTTACTACCACTCTCTATCATCCATGAATCTATCTAGCCTCCTTTTGAAACTTTCCAGCGTTCCAGCACTTACTAAGCAAAGTTGCTAAGCTTGTTCCACTCGTCCACCACCCTAATGGCGAACCAGTTTCTTCCTATCTCCCTCCTAAACCTAAACTTATTCAACTTGAATCCGTTGCTTCGAGTCCTATCCTGCTCGGATATTATTAGAACTTTATCTATATCCCCTTTATTGATTCCTTTCACCCACTTAAATACTTCTATCATATCTCCCCGCACTTTTCGTCTTTCTAGGGAATGCAAGTTAAGTTTCTTTAACCTATCCTGATATGGAAGGTTTCTAAGTCTCAGAATCATTTTCGTCATTTTCGCTGCACCGACTCCAGTGAATTGATATCCATTCTATAATAAGGGCACCAGAACTGAAACCGCATAACGAGTGCCCACTAGCGCAAGATATAGTTGCACAAGACCTCTGCACTCTTATTACTTACACTTCTAGATAAAACCCAATACTCTGTTTGCCTTATTTCGAACATTAACACTGTTTTTTCTGAGCCGTGGGTCCGGACTTCCTAAAAGTACCCCTAAGTCTCTTTCACAAGTCGACTTCTTAGGTTGATGTGTTAAGGCTGTTCATTGACAGTATTTGTTCTTCAATAATAGTACGCTGCACTTGCTGGTGTTGAATTTCATCTGTCATTTTCAGACCACTCCTGCAGTTTATTTAAATCCTCCTGTAGTGCATTTGCATCCTGCCCTGAATTAATCTGCCGCCCTATTTTGGTGTCATCCGCAAACTTGCTTATGTCACTGCTGATCCCAGTATCTAGATCGTTTATGTAGATTATGAACAAGAGTGGGCCTAGTGCTGACCCCTGGGGAACCCCGGTTACACGGCCCCACTCAGATTTAACACCATCTACGCTGACCCTCTGCGTTCTATCAGTGAGCCAAGATTTTATCCAATTTAAAACTTCCCCTCGATACCATGAGCCTTAATTTTTTCTCAGAAGCCTCTGATGCGGTACTCTGTCAAACGCTTTGCTAAAGTCTAAGTAAATAACATCGTAATTTTCGTCATATCTACTACCTCGAACTTTCCTAAAAAAAAAAACAAAATTGAGGTGATTGATGAGTGTGCCTGGTGGGTGAGCGAGGTGGATAATCTGCCACACAGTATATGATAGAAGCAGCTTGGCGCGGGTGGGCACTTGACACACACAGAAGCAGCTTAGGCGTGGGTGGGCACTTGACACACACAGAAGCAACTGCGCGGGTGGGCACGACACACACAGAAGCAGCTGGCGCGGGTGGGCACTTGACACAACACAGAAGCAACAGCGCGGTGGGCCTTGACACACACAGAAGCAGCTTAGCGGTGGGCACTTGACACACAGAAACAGCAAGCGGGTGGGCCTTGACACAACAAGCAGCTTGGCAGGGTGGGCACTTGCACACACAGAAGCAACAGCGCTGGTGGGCACTTGACACACAGAAGCAACCGGCGCGGGTGGGCCTTGACACACAGAAGCAGCAGCAGGTGGGCACTGACACAACACAGAAGCAACTAGCGTGGTGGGCGCAGCACACACAAACAGCTTGCAGCGTGGGCACTTGACACACACAAGCAGCAGCACGGGTGGGCACTTGACACACACAGAAGCAGCTTAGCACGGGTGGGCACTTGACACACACAAGAAGCAGCTTGGTTGGTGGGCACTTGACACACACAGAAGCAGCCTTGCACCGGTGGGCCTTGACACACACAGAAACAGCTTGGCACGGGTGGGCACTTGACACACACAGAAGCAGCAAGCGGGTGGGCATGACACACACAGAAGCAACAGCGCAGGTGGGCACTTGACACACACAGAAGCAGCAACGCAGGTGGGCACTTGACACACACAGAACGCAGCAGCGGGTGGGCATGACACACACAGAAGCAGCTTGGCGCGGGTGGGCCTTGACACAGCAATACGTAACTA
>NW_024731854.1:0-10435 GCF_018991925.1 Homarus americanus
CTCTCTCTCTCTCTCTCTCTCTCTCTCTCTCTCTCTCTCTCTCATGATCTGACATAACTCTTGGAAACTTCTGAATTAAACACCAGTAATATATCTTTGTACGATAGTTCTCCTTATGTTGTTAAATATGTATAAACTATTGAGAAATAATTAACAAAATAGTTACGTAACATCAAGTGTGTTGTGTGTGTGTGTGTGTGTGTGTGTGTGTGTGCGTGTGTGTGTGTGTGTGTGTGCGCGTAATAAGGAGGACTAACAATAACAATCTTTACCTTACTGTAAGATCCTCCCACTTCACTACACATATCAACAGTAATCTGAAAATAAACCAGAGTAGAACATGTTCCCGCCTTGTTATCCTGTTAATTACGTTTGCGTGTCAATTGGTCGTTAACACCACCAGGTAACGTAATTACTAACGAAGTAATTTTATCTTCGAGGATTGTAATGCATGTTCCATTATTCTTAATTCCTTTGGCCAGACCACCAAATTGTTTCGCCCAGGTAATGATGATACAGGTGGACAGTTATGTTATGTATTTAAAAACGAAAATTTCATATGGTGCCGGAGTGTGTGTGTGTGTGTGTGTGTGTGTGTGTAGGTAGGTCAACAGCAGAGGTAGTGAAGCTTCTTGTCATAAACCATGTACACCTCCCTCCTATTCTGTGTATTACATGTTAGTTGTGTCTTTATCGTGTTGGTCATTTATCCCTTATAAGTTAACACCCCCCCCGTATTGTTATTTTGTTCTACTCATTCTCTTACACTTATTTCTCTACGTACTTAGGAGTCACATTGAGTCAAATCTTTTTCTAATTAATATTTCAGGTTTTACATATTCGTGCAGAGGATCTTTACTCATTACTAAATCTTACCTTTATATATAGGACAATTTCCCCCATAATTACGAACTTTTACTTCAATACATCAACGTTTTGTCCGTAAATTGTTTTTGGTTATTTCTTACACCCAAAATAATTAAGTTACGATATATTTTGAAGTTCATCGGGAATGTAGTTTATAAATATCACCACTTGATTGTTAGGTTAGGTTAGGTTAGGTTAGGTTAGGTTAGGTTAGGTTAGGTTAGGTTAAGTTAAGTTTGGCCGTAGGTATAGTGTCTGGCCCGGTGAGCGAGGTATGGCTGTCAAAACGGGTCACAGTTTTATTTATCTCAAGTTGTTTATTTCTATTTTATAAACTAAAAAGAGTCAACAACATTTTCTTTATACACCAGTGTACAGTATACAGTGTTGTGTATGGTGTATAACGAGGCCGCTCCTGTGTATGATGTCTTTGTCTTGTTGTGTATGTATGTATTGTTACTCGTATGATGTACTGTATGGTAGGGTTGCCATCACTCAGTTTAAGATAACTTTAATCGCTAGATTTAAGGTCCCCTAAAAATGTTGTCGGTCGCTGTTCATAATTCAATCTGTCTACTCTGATTGGATCTAATTTCATGGATCTCTAGTTATTATCAATCATCTCTTTATTTTTTATGACAATTCGTGAAACTTTACATTTTAGTTTTTAATTAGTTTTTCGCTCATTGAATCTCATTTGTCTCTTGAAATTTAACTTCTGTTTGATTCTTGACGTAATTATCTGACGTGGTACTTTATTTTATTATTGTTAAGTTTACACACACACACACACACACACACACACACACACACACACACACACCGTCTCTCTCACTCTGTTGTTTAAGGTGAGAAAGTGTGAGAAAGTTTACACACATTAGGTGGGAAAATGTTCCTCACTTTGCGGGCCTCGATAGGGTAAATGATCTCATCTCGTGTCCCCAGAGTGAAGAAAAACGTCTCGTGTTTGAGTCGGTGAGGCAGCAAACGTTCCTTACGCTGTGAGCTGAGAGTTAAGCTAAAGTGCCTGGATACATACATACATACATCGTTGTTCAGATAGATATTTAGTAAAATCGTATTACATGTTCACAATGATTCAGCACGTACTGTACAAACAATATACATACTGTAGACAGTGTAGACATACAGCTGAAGTCTTTAAAACACGTAATGATGTTGGTAATTACACTTGTCCACAACGATCAGAAATTATATAGAACTCTTTATAATTGTTCTAGACATTGGGGAAAATGTTCTAGTTTCTATTAGTAAATCTGAAGGTAAGTTTCATCTCTTGTGTTCAATGAAGTTGGAATAGGTTGAGACTGAGTTATTTGCGAGGCGAATTGTGTGTTTTCATCCCTGGAAAAATATGTACTCAAGGAAGAATTTGGGAAAAATAGTAGGTTTAAAATGCTGAGTTTGGTGAATTTTCCATCTAAGAAGTTGAATAAGTCGACTGTTTGTTTATGGTGTGGCAAGATATTACACCTCTCCCTTCCCTTCCCTTCCCTTCCCTTCCCTTCCCTTCCCCTCCCTTCCCCTCCCCTCCCATCATCGTGTGAATTCTGCTTCAATTTGTTTTCTTATGCATGAGTGAAGTAGATTTTCATGTCATTGTTACATCACTGTTGAACATGCACAGTTGTTATGGGAAGTGTTAGGGAGGGAAGGATGAAAGAAGAGGGAGGGGAAGGGGAGAGAGTGAGGAGGAGGGAGGACAAATGGGAGAGAGAGAGGACAGGTGGAGGCAGGGGAGGACAGGTGTAGGCGGCGTCACCTACGTTAACCTCTTACTGCTGATAATTCCTTTCATTTTCCACCTGAACTCTAATACTGCATTTATCTATAACTAAATACGGTAATTATTCAGTCAACACCGCCATTCGATTTATACCAACTTTTAATATCGCGTTACCTTAAAAAATTGAATTTCAATATGGGAAACAACCTGATTCTCCCAAGAAAGAACTATTATATTATCGGTAAATTTTCAGTTTCAGCCCCAACTACTGTTCGATCATAAATACCCTATTATCACCATTATTAGTCCTAGTTTATTATACCATATAAAGTTCTTTCCCGAAAACGTATCTTACCTTGTGTATATTTTATAGATGATGGGAGTTGTTTCAGCGTTGAGAAACAACACCTTGTGAAGTGTCAGTCAGAGAAGTTCAAAAGGAAATTTTCTCCTTTTTACTAAAATCTTCAACAATTAAGTCGTTCGGTGACAACTTATCTTCAGTAATGTCAACGGCTTAAAATATTAATTTTTGTTTTGTTTTTTTAATGGTTCAAGTACACGAGATTGTATCTTTTTTCTAACCGAGAAACACCCACACACACACACACACGTCGACGTCATCAGCCTCGCCTATTCTCATTGGTCAGAAGTTCTTGACGTCATCAGCCTCGCCTATTCCCATTGGTCAGAAGTTCTTGACGTCATCAGCCTCGCCTATTCTCATTGGTCACAAGTTCTTGTCGAAAACTTATAAGTTGGTTCATTATTGGAAATATTAATTATTCTGTACAGCATTAATATCAGATTATTACGGAAAATAAGTACTATACAGTTAAGTGTATTCAACTTATTCAATGATTTTGTTATTAATAATCTCTTTTGTCTTGTTTTTTAATTTATTGATAACTTATCGACATGAATCACCACTATTGTTTTCGTTTGTAATCAAAATTAAAAACAGCTGAAAGATCTGATACATTCCTAGTTGAATTATCATTTATTTTTATTGCTTGAATATAACAAATTTGTTTATCGTAGAGAGTATTAGTTTTAAATTCATTTATATAGAAACATCCTCGCTGTGTTATGTCGGTACTTAGGAATTTTGATTTAACTCTTTAATTCGTACAAAAAAAATATGTAACTATTCGTTCCATAACTTTTGAATAGTTGCTATGCTTGTAGTTTTTATGAATCATAATTAAGAAAGAATAGAAGATGAGCTATTATAAAGAGTAAGTCAGTGAAGGCATATACAGTACATACAGAATATTAAACAATTATTCCTGATCTTATGAAACATGGACATAACCAACATGTAGTTGCCAGTTTGGGTTTTGGTTTTGTTTTTGCGGGAAATAGCCTATCCGGGCACAGGTGCATATTTTCCGTAATAACCTGATTTTAATGCTTTAAAGATTAATTAATATTTCCAATAATGAACCAAATTCAAATTTTTCGACAAGAACTTCCGACCAATGAGAGCAAGCCTGGCTGATGACGTCATAAACGTTAATATTATGTGTGTTTTCTCGCTCAGAAAAAACAAAACAAAATCTCTTGTACTCGACTCCAGTTTGTAAAAACTTGGAACATTTTGAATAGAGCACATAACAGAGGATAAATTATCACCAAGAGACTTATAGTTGAAGAAGAACAGTGACTTGTAAAAATCTCAGACTGACGCTCAAGGAGGTGAAGTTTCTCGTAACTGAAAAAATATCTTTCATCTCCAATAAAAAAGGTAATATACCTTTCAGGACAGATTTTGTTTTATATTGCTTAAGTAATATTAACATATAATTGTAGTAGTGGTGCTCCAAGTGTAAAATGAACAGCAGTAAATGATTAACATAGTCAGGTGTCCTCGGCTGTTGTATTCGTAATTCAAGATATCTGGAGGTGCCGTGCTCTGTCGTGTCCTTTAAGACCCGTGGCTGTCCTTAATATCCCAAACCATATGGGGTAGTTTATTGTCTGCCTCTCCTTTACCTAACGGCCACCTACTAGAGGTGGCCAAGTCAAGGGAAGACCAGTGGCCTGTGTAGGATCCCTCCATTGATCTTGTTAATTTTGTCTAGGGCTATTTTGAAGCCCAGTACTGTTCTCGATTCCACGGCTTGAGCTGGGAGAACGTCCCATAGATCTATCACTCTCTGTCACTCTATGTGAAGAAGTATTTCCTTGTGTTCGTTCTGCATGATAGCTTGGTGAGCTTGAAGTTGTCCCTTTGGGTTGTCCCTTTCAAGATTTTAATTGTTTTAATGAGATCTGTTCTATTGGGCTTTTTTCTGAATAGTTGTTCGTCTTGAGGCCCTTAGTTTACTTGGATAATCGAGATGGCATAGTTAAAGAATCATCTTGGTTGCACCTTTTCTATGGGTGTTAGATCTTTCTGGAGGTAGGGTTTCCATGCCTGAATACAAAAATCCATACAATAAGAAGCATTTTCTTATCATTGTATTCAAAGGTACGCTTTATAATTCCCAAATATATTTTTTTTATTATTATTATTATTACTGCTGGGGCATCCCCCCTACTCGTTGCGTCGCCTTCAAGTGATTGATTGATCTGTCACAACGCCAACAGATTTTAACTTATCGACAGTATCCAGGAAGTTGTCATTAACAGAATAGTTGTGATTGGGATTGTTGTATCCTATTTGTAGGGTCTTGCATTTCGTAATGTTAAAGGACGTTTGACTGTCTCCAGACCATTGAACAGCTCATGCAGTTGTCCTCATTGATGCGACATCATCTTGACTTGCTGCCTAAGTAAATACCATCGTAACTTTTTCGTAGCCACTTATATCGCTATATTTGCGGCCACATGACTGTCATTAATTCTACCGAGTAAGTGGTGTGTGATTGTTTCGTAGTAGTTTTTCTACTAATTTTACTACAAGGAGAAAGGTGTTATTGTATATCTGTTGGGTGGTCGTGGTATTGTTTTGTTTTTTTAAGTAATTGTGAATTATTCTTGTTTTTCGTATGTACTTTTATCGTCAGTCATATATTTTTATTTAAGCAGAGTACAGTATACCATCTTGAACCTCTGGGGTGATTAGGAAATGTATGTGCTTTTAGTATCGTATCTTGCCAGAGTGAAATAAGACTGTGTTGGTTGTTATGAGGAACAGTCATCAATATAAATATCATTCACTAATAACAATCTTTGTACCTGTATTATCAGCTGTTTTTTATAGGACCCAAATCCCCTGTAGTTCCGTACCACCAATACGTAACACAAAGTCACTCGCTCACTTGCTTTAGGTCTGAGTTTTCAATGTGTCGTGCTTATGTTTACTGCTTTGGGTAACTTGCATGGGTTGACATGTTGCCTGTTGAAGTGTTCCTGTGTTTTAAGATGTTTCTTGTTGATGTATTCCTATGGGTTAAGGTGTTCCTTGTTTGAGGTATTGCTGTGTTGATATGTTCCTTGTTATTATGGTGTTTCTCGTTTCATTTTTTTGTGTTTAGGTGTTCTTTTGCATTGAAACTTTCCTTGTTTGAGTTGTTCTTGTGTGTTGAGGTGTACCTTGTTTGAGGTGTTGCTATGTTGATATGTTCCTTGTTCTTATAGTGTTTCTTGTTTGAGTTTTTTTCTGTTGAGGTCGTTGAGATGTTTGAGGTGTTGCTGTGTTGATGTGTTCCTTGTCCTTAGGTGTTATGTGCTTTCAAGTAACTTATGTGTTTATTTATTCTGTGTTTACTTCGTATTTACGTTCAGATGTTATTTGCACATCCTGGTAAAGTTTTGGATACATTGTAATAAAATACTCTTCATATCGACTGAGGTCTCGTGTGCTCACAGGCCGCATAAGACGGAAGACCTTCAGTTAGAGGGAGCCCGTCAGGTTAAGTTAAATTTCGACGTCTGCCTTAGAAATACTACGCTACAAGCACAACCCAATGGCAACTAGCTTAAGGGGGCCATTTAGCCCCATGTAGGTGTAAGAGTTGTGCGTATGACAAGAAAATAATACAGTACATGATTATATAAGAAAATGGGTCTTTTAGTATTAAGGTGCTTCATATTATTGTATTCACACACACACACACACACACACACACACACACACACTGATTTTATTAGGGCACAAAACGTGTGTATGCATTACTCCTCAGACATTGACCGCCTAAACACGCGGAACACCTGAACACGGAACACTATAACACGGAACACCTGAACACACGGAACACCTAAACACACCGACCACCTAGATACACGGAACACCTGAACACACGGAACACCTTAACACACGGAACGCCTAAACACATGGAACACCTGAATACGTGAACACACGGAACACCTAAACACACGAAACGCCTGAATACACAGAACAACTGAACATACGTAACACAGAACATCTGAGCACACGGAATACTATAACACGGAACACCTGAACACACGGAACACCTGAACACGCGGAACACCTGAACACACAGAATACCTAAATGCAGGGAACGTCTGAACACATGGAACACCTGAATACATGATCACACGGAACACCTAAACACACGGAATGCCTGAATACACAGAACACCTGAACACACGTAACACATGGAACACCTGACCACACGGAATACTATAACACGGAACACTTGTACACACGGAACACCTAAACACACGGGATGCCTGAACACACGGAACACCTGAACACACGGAACACCTGAACACACGGAACACCTGAACACACGAAACACCTGAACACACGGAACGCATGAATACGCTCAACACCTGAATACACGGAACGCCTAAACACACGGAACTCCTGAACACATGGAACACCTAAACGGACGGAACGCCTGAATACACGGAATACCTGAACACACGGAACGCATGAATACACGGAACACCTGAACACTTGGAACGCATGAATACACGGAACACCTGAACACACGGAACAGCTGAACGCACGGAACGCCTGAACATATGCAACATCTAAACACACTGGATGCCTGAACACGCGGAACACCTGAACACACGGAACACCTGAACACACGGAACGCATAAACACACGGAACGCCTGAACACACGGAACACCTGAACACACGGAACGCATGAATACACGCAACACCTGAACACACGGAATGCATGAATACACGGAGCACCTGAACACACGGAACGCATGAATACTCGGAACACCTGAACACACGGAACGCATGAATACACGCAACAGCTAAACACACGGAACGCCTAAACACACGGAACACCTGAACACACGCAAGAGTTGCCTAAGAAGGTCCGTGCATGACATATTACCCCCTCAGCACGTAGCTTCTCATGCGGGTTTTTTATCCAAGGACTGTCATGCAAGCAGCTGCGACCTGCTCCCCTCATGCATCGTCCTTCTCTCTGTGAAGTGACACATTAGACTTCAATTAAAGATCCTCTCCATATGGAAGCTGTTCACACCTCTTGACAGTATTTGATAGTAACCCACCACTGACATGCAAGTACTGTAGCCTCGAGACACACCACTGACCTGCACCTACAGTAGCCTCCAGACCTAACACTGACCTGCATCTACAGTTACCCACCACTGACCTGCACCTACTTTTACCCACCACTGACCTGTACCTACAGTAAAACACCACTGACCTGCACCTACAGTAGCCTCGAGATCCACCACTGACCTGCACCTACAGTAGCCTCCAGACCTACCTCTGACCTTGCACCTACAGTGGATGATATTAAAGTTTGTAAAAGATAAGTGTTATCAGTAAGTTACACTCTGGATTGGATTACTTACTACAGTGAATAATTAATGCTGAAGGTAAGAATGTAATTTAGTAATTTCTTAGGCAGTGGATGAAGATTTAATTACTGAGGGAATAATAACGCAGAATTAGCTTGTTCGTCATTAGTTAACGCACCTGTAGTTACCTGAAATTACCAAAAGAAAGTTATTGTGTGGTCTATTTTGAGGTACACGATATAAACAGTGTGAACAGTCGACCCAAAATAACTAATGTTTATGCAACATTAATTAAGGATCTACAATGTAACCTGGAATATAAAATGAACTATGTAAATATATCCTAACCCTTGACACCTGTTTGTTCACGATATTGTTCACTTCATAAAACATTAAAACAAAATATTCATAATAGGTGACATTATTGCTGTCATTTTACCTTGTGTTCCCTTGAAGTGTCTTCCATCATACGTGTCACACCAGAAGGTTTGAGCCCCAGTGAGTGTTTAATAATGACTGCAGGACTAAGACTATAAATCCTTCCTCACTACACAAGGGATTCATGACTGCCTGAGTGAATTCCTCTCACTTCTAAACGATTCTGGTTTTGTCAACGAACTCGTCTCTCTCATTCTCAAGTGCCTCGGAGGTCTTTGACTTTTGGATGATTGACTTGATCTTTCTTTCTCTCCCTCTTACAAGGAAGTCAACTGAGCATCTGGGAGAGTCGTGTTGGTCTGACTTGAATGATTAAAAACAACTTTCCTTTTGATATTTTTGCTTATGAAAGTTTTGATAATTTCCACAATATGGTATTTTGTATTTGTCTCTTAATAGTATTAGTAGAAGTAGTACATGGAGCAGCAGGACTAGAAGTTGTACCTGTAGTCGTAATGATAGTAGTAACAATGGCTAAAGGGAACTATCTACCCTGATAATGACTTGATAGTTTAAAATCCACCTCT
This sequence comes from Homarus americanus, assembly GCF_018991925.1. NCBI lineage: Eukaryota > Metazoa > Arthropoda > Malacostraca > Decapoda > Nephropidae > Homarus > Homarus americanus. The sequence goes on from NW_024731854.1 coordinate 9,284, forward strand.
TTGTCATTTCTTCCCTTCATATTTTAAATGACGAATAATCCCTAAACTAACCTAACCTAACCTAACATAACCGGAAGTGACTTAACCTAAACTAAACTAACCTAACCTTTCGTTTCTCCAATCACCGGTATGTTACCTGAGGATAATGACCTCACCTGGATTACACCTGACTCTTGAAGCTCTGATAGGTTAAGTGTTACCTGACTGAGAGACAGACACGATACTGTGTTGACTGACTGTACATGTAGGATGGTGGATGTACAGTGGAGGATGAAGGATGTACAGTGGTGGATGAAGGATGTACAGTGGTGGATGAAGGATGTACAGTGGTGGATGAAGGATGCACAGTGGTGGATGAAGAGTGTACACTACAGCACTAGCACTACAGGATGCTGGTGTTGGTAAACTGTACAACGGAAGCATCGCCCTCAAAAATTATTAGGTCATAAAATAGAGTTAAAACTAAAGTGAGAGAGAGAGAGAGAGAGAGAGAGAGAGAGAGAGAGAGAGAGAGAGAGAGAGAGAGAGAGACTTACCTGTAACAACATACCTTAATTAAGAAATAAGACGGTGAAGGTAAGATGATTTATATGAAGAGAAGAGACAGTTCAGGTGTGATTCATTACCTGACGGATACCTGTGGGGTTCATTAAGGCTTCCCCAGGTGTAGAAGATATCATTAGGTGGCACTGATGACCTATCCTATGCCACCCATCTCACACCACACCACACCCACTCCTTACCACCCATGCCATACCACACTACCTACTACACTACACCACACCACACCACACCGGCTTCTCTACCATGCCCAAACGACCCAATTGAGTTCTTGCCTCAAACTAAATGAACGTGTGTCTGTTAAGAGTGGTGGTGGATGGTCCTGGGTGGTGGTGGATGGTACTGGGTGGTGGTGGATGGTCCTGGGTATTGGTGGATGGTCCTGGGTGGTGGTGGATGGTCCTGGATGTTGGTGGATGGTCCTGGGTGTTGATGGATGGTCCTGGGTGGTGGTGGATGGTCCTGGGTGGTGGTGGATGGTCCTGGGTGGTGGTGGATGGTCCTGGGTGGTGGTGGATGGTCCTGGGTGTTGGTGGATGGTTCTGGGTGGTGGTGGATGGTCCTGGGTGGTGGTGGATGGTCCTGGGTGTT
>NW_024731855.1:0-33151 GCF_018991925.1 Homarus americanus
CATACGTCGTTTATAGGAAAGTTGACTAGTGGACAGGTTGAAGAGTGTTACTCTATTGTGTACATATTATATCTAGTAAATAGAACCTATAAACATTGTGTGTTTGTGTTGCTCCTGTATATTGAACTTTTACGAACAGTGTAGAGGTGGTGGTAGTGTAGAGGTGGTGGTAGTGTGGGTGGTGGTAGTGTAGTAGGTAGGTAGTGTGGTGGTGGGGGGTAGTGTGGAGGTGGAGGTAGTGTAGAGGTGGAGGTAGTGTTGTGGTGGGTGTAGTGTAGAGGTGGAGGGTAGTGTAGAGTGGTGGTAGTGTAGAGGTGGAGGTGTATAGGTGGAGGTGGTGTAGAGGTGGAGGTAGTGTAGAAGTGGAGGTAGTGTAGAGGGGTGGGAGGTAGTGTAGAGGTGGTGGTAGTGTAGAGGTGGTGGTAGTGTGATAGGTGGAGGTAGTGTAGAGGTGGGAGGGGTAGTGTGGTGGTGGAGGTAGTGTGAGAGGTGGAGGTAGTGTAGAGGTGGAGGTAGTGTGGTGGAGGTAGTGTAGAGGTGGAGGTAGTGTAGAGGTGGAAGTAGTGTAGAGGTGCAGGTAGTGTGGTGGTGGAGGTAGTGTAGAGGTGGAGGTAGTGTAGAGGTGGAGGTAGTGTAGAGGTGCAGGTAGTGTAGAGGTGCAGGTAGTGTAGTGGTGCAGGTAGTGGAGAGGTGGAGGTAGTGTAGAGGTGCAGGTAGTGTAGAGGTGGAGGTAGTGTAGAGGTGGAGGTAGTGTAGAGGTGAAGGTAGTGTAGGGGTGGAGGTAGTGTAGAGCTCCAAGAAGTGTAGAGGTGCAGGTAGTGTGGTGGTTGAGGTAGTGTAGAGGTGCAGGTAGTGTAGAGGTGGAGCTAGTGTGGTGGTGCAAGTAGTGTAGAGGTGCAAGTAGTGTAGTGGTGCAGGTAGTATAGAGGTGGAGGTAGTGTAGAGGTGCAGGTAGTGTAGAAGTGGAGGTAGTGTAGAGGTGGAGGTAGTGTAGAGGTGCATGTAGTGTAGAGGTGGAGGTAGTGAAGAGGTGGAGTTAGTGTGGTGGTGCAGGTGGTGTAGAGGTGCAGGTAGTGTAGAGGTGGAGGTAGTGTGGTGGTGCAGTTAGTGTAGAGGAGCAGGTAGTGTAGAGGTGGAGGTAGTGCAGAGGTGGAGGGTAGTGTGTGGTGGTGCAGGTAGTGCAGAGGTGCAGGTAGTGTGTAGAGGTGGAGGTAGTGTAGAGGGGTGGAGGTAGTGTGTAGAGGCAGGTAGTGTAGAGCTGGGAGGTAGTGTAGGAGGGGTGGAGGTATGTAGAGGTGCAGGCAGTGTAGAGGCAGGTGAGTGTGTGGTGGTGGAGGTAGTGTAGAGGTGGAGGTAGTGTGGTGGTGGAGGTAGTGTAGAGGTGGAGGTAGTGTAGAGGTGGAGGTAGTGTAGAGGTGCAGGTAGTGTAGAGGTGGAGGTAGGGTGGAGGTGGAGGTAGTGTAGAGGTGGAGGTAGTGTAGAGGTGGAGGTAGTGTAGAGGTGGAGGTAGTGTAGAGGTGCAGGTAGTGTAGAGGTGGAGGTAGTGTAGAGGTGGAGGTAGTGTAGAGGTGCAGGTAGTATGATGGTGGAGGTAGTGTAGATGTGGAGGTAGGGTAAAGATGGAGGTAGTGTAGAGGTGCAGCTAGTGTATAGGTGCAGGTAGTGTAGTGGTGCAGGTAGTATAGAGGTGGAGGCGGTGTAGAGGTGCAGGTAGTGTAGAGGTGGAGGTAGTGTAGAGGTGCAGGTAGTGTAGGGGTGGAGGTAGTGTAGAGGTGCAGGTAGTGTAGAGGTGCAGGTAGTGTGGTGGTGGAGGTAGTGTAGAGGTGCAGGTAGTGTAGAGGTGAAGGTAGTTTGGTGGTGCAGGTAGTGTATAGTTGCAGGTAGTGTAGTGTTGCAAGTAATATAGAGGTGGAGGTAGTGTAGAGGTGCAGGTAGTGTAGAGGTGGAGGTAGTGTAGAGGTGCAGGTAGTGTAGAGGTGCAGGTATTGTAGAGTTGGAGGTAGTGTGGTGGTGGAGGTAGTGTGGTGGTGGAGGTAGTGTGGTGGTGTAGGTAGTGTAGAGGTGGAGGTAGTGTCGAGGTGCAGGTAGTGTAGAGGTGGAGGTAGTGTAGAGGTGGAGGTAGTGTGGTGGTGGAGGTACTGTAGAGGTGGGAGTAGTGTGGTGGTGGAGGTAGTGTAGAGGTGGAGGTATTAGTGTGGTGGTGGAGGTAGTGTAGAGGGTGCAGGTAGTGTAGGGTGGAGGTAGTGTAGAGGTGCAGGTGGTGTAGTGGTGCAGGTAGTGTGGTGGTGGAGTGGTGAGGTGGGTGGTGTAGAGTGCAGGTAAGTGTAGGGTGCAGGTAGTGTGGTGGTGGAGATAGTGTAAAGGTGGAGGTAGTGTAGGGTGCCAGGTAGTGTAGAGGTGCAGGTAGTGTAGTGGTGCAAATAGTGTAGAGGTGGAGGTAGTGTAGTGGCGCAGGTGGTATAGAGGTGGAGATAGTGTAGAGGTGCAGGTAGTGTAGAGGTGGAGGTAGTCTAGAGGTGGAGGTAGTGCAGAGGTGGAAGTAGTGTGGTGATGGAGGTAGTGTAGAGGTGGAGGTAGTGTGGTGGTGAAGGTAGTGTAGAGGTGGAGGTAGTGAGGTGGTGGAGGTAGTGTAGAGGTGGAGGTAGTGTAGAGGTGGAGGTAGTGTAGAGGTGCAGGTAGTGTAGAGGTGCAGGTAGTGGAGAGGAGGTAGTAGAGGTGGGGTGTGTAGAGGTGGTGATAGAGTAGAGGTGGAGGTGGTGGTAGGAGGTGAGGTAGTGTAGAGGTGGAGGTTGGAGAGGTGAGGTAGTGTGAGGTAGGTAGTGGAGGAGAGAGGTAGTGTAGAGGAAGGTGGTGTAGAGGTGGAGGTAGTGTAGAGGTGGGAGGTAGGGTGGGGGTAGAGGAGAGGTGGGAGGTAGTGTAGAGGGAGGGTAGTAGAGGTGAGGTAGTGAGGTGGTGGTGGTGGTAGAGGTGGAGGTAGTGGAGGTGGTGGTAGTGTAGAGGTGGAGGTAGTGTGAGGTGGAGGTAGTGTAGAGGTGATGGCAGTGTAGGAGGTGAGGTAGTGTAGAGGTGAGGCAGTGTAGAGGTGGGTGGTAGTGTGGATGGAGGTAGTGCAGATGTTGATGTAGTGTCGGTGGGAGGTAGTGTAGAGGTGGAGGTAGGTGTAGAGGTGGTGGTAGTGTAGAGGTGGAGGTGGTGTGGAGGTGGTGGTAGGTAGAGGTGGGAGGTAGTGTAGAGGTGGAGGTAGTGTGAGGTGGAGGTAGTAGTGGTGGTGGTGGTAGTGTAGAGGTGGAGGTAGTGTAGAGGTGAGGTAGTGTAGAGGTGGAGGTAGTGAGAGGTGGTGGTAGTGTAGAGGTGGGAGGTAGTGTGGAGAGGTGGAGGTGTGTAGAGGTGGAGGTAGTGTAGAGGTGGTGTAGTGTAGAGGTGGAGGTAGTGTAGAGGTGGAGGTAGTGTGCAGAGGTGGTGGTAGTGTAGAGGGTGGAGGTAGTGGAGGAGGTGAGGAAGTAGAGGTGGAGGTAGTGGAGAGGTGGAGGTAGTGGAGAGGTGGAGGTAGTGTAGAGGTGTGGTAGTGTGGGTGGTGGTGTGTAGAGGTGGTGGTAGTGTAGAGGTGGGAGGTAGTGTGGAGGTGGAGGCAGTAGTGGTGGTGGTAGTGTAGGAGGTGGAGGTAGTGTAGAGGTGGTGGTGTGTAGTGTTGGTGGTAGTGTAGAGGTGGAGGTGCAGGTAGAGGTGGAGGTAGTATAGAGGTGAGGTAGTGAGAGGTGGGAGGTAGTGTAGAGGTGGAGGTGTGTGTGGTGGTGGAGGTGTAGAGGTGGAGGTGTGGAGGTGGTGGTGTGGAGGTGGTGGTAGTGTAGAGGTGGAGCTAGTGTAGAGGTGGAGGTAGTGCAGAGGTGGAGGTAGTGTAGAGGTGGTGGTAAGTGTAGAGGTGGAGGTAGTTGTAGAGGTAGGTAGTGTAGAGGTGGAGTGGTGTGGTGGTGAGTAGTGTAGTGGTGGTGGTAGTGTAGAGGTGGAGGTAGTGTAGAGGTGGAGGCAGTGTAGAGGTGGGGTAGTGTAGGGGAGTGTAGAGGTGAGGTAGTGAGGGTGGAGGTAGTGTAGAGGTGATGAGTGTAGAGGTGAGGTAGTGTAGTGGTGGAGGTAGTGTGGAGGTGGTGGTGTGTAGAGGTGGAGGTAGTGTAGAGGTGGGAGGTAGTGTAGAGGTGGTGGTAGTGTAGAGGTGGAGGTAGTGTAGAGGTGAGGTAGGTAGAGGGTGTGGTGGGGGTAGGGAGGTGGGGTAGTGTGTGGTGTGGGGTGTGAGGGGGTGGAGGTGGAGGTAGTGTGAGGTGAGGTAGAGGTGGAGGTAGTGTAGAGGTAGAGGTAGTGTAGAGGGAGGTAGTGTAGAGGTGGAGGTAGTGTAGAGGTGGAGGTAGGAGAGGTGCAGGTAGTGTGAGGTAGGTAGTGTAGAGGTGGAGGTAGTGGAGAGGAGGTAGGAGGTGATGGTAGTGAGAGGTGGGGAGGTAGTGTAGAGGTGCAGGTAGTGTAGAGGTGGAGGTAGTGGAGAGGTGCAGGTAGTGAGAGGTGGAGGTGGGTAGAGGTGAGGAGGTAGAGGTGGTGTTAGTGTAGAGGTGGAGGTAGTGTAGAGGTGGGAGGTAGTGTAGAGGTGTGGGTGAGAGGTAGTGTAGAGGGTGGGATAGTGTGGAGGTGGAGGTAGTGTAGAGGTGGAGGTAGTGTAGAGGTGGAGGTGGTAGTGTAGAGTGTGAGGTAGTGTAGAGGCAGGTAGTGTAGAGGTGGAGGTAGTGTAGAGGTGGAGGTAGTGTAGGAGGTGGAGGTAGTGTAGGAGGTGCAGGTAGTGGAGAGGTGCAGGTAGAGGTGGGTAGGTAGTGAGAGGTGTTGGTAGAGGTGGAGGTAGTGGAGAGGTGTAGTGAGAGGTGGAGGTAGTGTTGAGGTAGTGAGTGGAGAGGTTGGAGTAGTGTAGAGGTGTGGTGTGGAGAGGGGTGTAGGTAGAGGTGAGGTAGTGTAGAGGTGGAGGTAGTGTAGAGGTGGTGTAGTGTGGAGGTGGAGGTAGTGTAGAGGTGAGGTGGGAGAGGTGGTGGTAGTGTGGAGGGGAGGTAGTAGAGGTGGAGGTAGTGTAGAGGTGGGAGGTAGTGTTGGAGGTGGAGGTATGAGAGGGAGAGGTGGAGGTGTAGGTGTGGGGAGGAGGTAGTGTAGATGTGGAGGTAGTGTAGATTTGGGAGGTAGTGTAGAGGTGGTGGCAGGTGGTGGAGAGGTGGAGGTGGTGTGAGGGTGGAGGTAGTGTGGGGTGGAGTAGGGTAGAGGTGGAGGTGGTACAGGGTGGAGGTGGTGGCAGAGGGGTGGAGGTGGGGTAGGGGTGGGGTAGGTGTGGGGTGGAGGTAGTGTAGGGGTGGAGGTGGGTGGGGTGCTTTTCTCTTTATCTCCTTCCCTGTCTCCACTCTCTCTTCCTCCTCCATTTCCTCCTCCCCTCCCCCTCTTCTCTCTCCCCTCCCTCTCCTCCCCACCTCTTCCTCTCCTTCCTCTCTCTTCCTTCTCCTTTATCTACCGCCCTCTCTCCTCCTCTTCCCCTTCCCTTCCTCTCTCTTCGTTCTCTTGTATCTCCCTCCTCTCTCCTCCCTCTTCCTCCTCCCTTCCCTCAACCTTCTCTCCTTTCCTCCCCTCCCTTCCTCTCTCTTCCTTCCTCAGTCTTCTCCTCCTCTGTCCTCCTCTCTCTCTTCCTTCTCTCTTTATCTCCCCTCCCCTCTCTCTCCATCCCCTCTTCACTCACCACTTCCCTCTCTCCTCCCCCTCTTCCTCTCTCCTTCTCTCTCTCTTCCTTCCTCTATTTATCTACCTCCTCTCTCCTTCCTCTCTTACTCCTCCCTTCCTGTCTCCCTCCACTTCCCCTCCCTTCCCTCTCTCTTCCTTCTCTCTATATCTCCCTACACCTCCCTCCCCCTTTCTCCTCCCTTCCTCTCTCTTCCTTTTCTCTTTATCCCTCCCTCTCTCCCTCTCCTCTTCCTCACCTCCCCTTCCTCTCTCCTCCCCTCTTCCCCCTCCCTTCACTCTCTCTTCCTTCTTCTTTATCTCCTTCCCTCTCTCTCCCCCTCTTCCTCTCTCCCTTCCCTCTCTCTTCCTTTCCTATTTATCTACACTCCCTCTCTCCCTCTCTCTTACTCCTCCCTTCCTCTCCCTCCCCTCTTCCCCCCCTCCCTTCCCTCTTTCTCTTCCCCTTTTTCTCTTTATCTCCTCTCCCTCTCTCATTCCTCCCTCTTCCTCCCTTCCTTCTCTCTCTCACCCCATCTTCCTCTCCCTTCCCTCTCTTCCTTCTCTCTTTATCTCCCTCCCTCTCCCTCCCCTCTTCCTTCTCCTTCCTTCTCTATTCCATCTCTCTTTGCTCTCTCTCCTCCCACTTTTCCCTCTCCTTACCTCTCTCCTCCTTCTCTCTTTATCTCCCTCCTCTCTCCTCCTCTCCCTACTCCTCCTTCCTCTCTCCCCTCCCCTCACCCACCCCTCCCCTTTCCTCTCTCTTCATTCTCTCTTTATCTCACTACTCTCCTCCTCTCCCTCTTACCCCTCCCTTCCCTCTACCCCCATTCTCTCTTTATCTCCTCCCTCTCTCCCCTACCCTTTTCCCCCCCTCCCTTCCCTCTCTCCTCCTTCCTTTGCCCCTCCCTTCCCTCTCTCTTTCCCTCCCTTTCCCCCCCTCCGTTCCCTTTCTCCTCCTCTCTTTTCCCCTCCCTTCCCTCTCTCTTCCTTCTCACTTTATCTCCCCTCCTCTCTCCTCCTTCTTCCCTCTTCCCTTCCCTCTCTCTTCCCTTCTCTCATTATCTCCCTCCTCCTCCCTCCCCCTTTTTCCTCCTCCTTCCCTCTCTCTTCCTTCTCTCTTTATCTCCCTCCCTCCCTCCTCCCCCCTTTTTCCCCCTCCCTTCCTCTCTCTTCATTTCCTCTCTTTGTCTCCTCCCTCCCTCCCTCCCTCCTTTTCCTCCTCCTTCCCTCTCTTCCTTCCTCCTCTTTATCTCCCCTCCCTCCCTCTCTCCCCTCCCCCTCTTCCCCTCTTTCCTTCCTTCTCTTCCCTTCTCTCTTTATCTCCTCCCTCTTCTCCTCCCTTTTCCCCTCTCCCGTTACCTCTCTCCTTCTCTCTTTATCTCCCTCACTCTCCCTCCCCCTCTTCCCCCTCCTTCCTCTCTCTTCCTTCTCTCTTTATCTCCATCCCCTCTCCCTCCCCTCTTCCCCCTCCCCTTCCTCTCTTCCTTCTCTCTTTCTCCCTCCCTCTCTCCCCTCACCTCTTCCTCCTCCTTCCCTCTCTCCCTCTCTTCCCTCCCTTCCCTCTCTCTTCCTTTTCTCTTTATCTCCCCTCCCTCTCTCTCCTCTCCTCTTCCTCCCCTCCTTCCCTCTCTCCCTCCCCCTCTTCCCCCTCCCCTTCCCTCTCTCTATATTCTCCTCTTTATCCTCCTCTCCGTCCCTCATCACCTCCCTTCCTCTCCCCTCCCCTCTTCCCCCTCCCCTTCCCTCTGTTCCCTTCTCTCTTTAATTCCCTCCCCCTCTTCCCCTCCCCTCTCTCCTTCCTCTCTTTGCTTTCCTCCCCCTCTTCCCCCCTCCTTCCCCTCTCTCTTCCTTCTCCTCTTGCTCCCTCCCTCTTCCCCCCTCGCCCCTCTCTCTTCCCTTCTCTCTTTATCTCCTCCCTCTCTCCCCTCTCCCTCTTCCCCCCTCCTTCCCCTCTCTCTTCCTTCTCTCTTTATCCTCCTCCTCCTCCCCTCTTCCCTCTCCCTTCCCTCTCTCTTCCTTCTCTCTTTATCTCCCCTCCTCTCTCCCTCCCCTCTTCCCCCCCTCCCTTTCCTCTCTCTGCCTTCTCTTTATCTCCCTCCCTCCCTCCCTCCCCTCTTCCCCTCTCCCTTCCCTCTCTCTTCCTTCTCTCTTTATCTGCCTCCCTACTCCCTCCCCTCTTCCCCCCTCCTTTCTCTCTCTTCCTTCTCTCTTCCTTCTCCTCCTCCCTCCTCCCCTCTCCCTTCCCTTTCGCTTCCCTCTCTTCCTTCTCTCTTTATCTCCTCCCTTCCTCTCCCTCTTCCCCTCTCCCTTCCCCTCTGTCTTCCCTTTCTCTTTATCTCCCTCTCTCTCCTCCCCTCTTCCCCCCCTCCCTTCCTCTCTCTTCCTTCTCTCCTTTCTCCCCTCCCTCCTCCCTCCCCTCTTCCCCTCTCCCTTCCCTCTCTCTTCCTTCTCTCTTTATCTCCCTCCCTCTCTCCTCCCCTGTTTCCCCCCTCCTTCCTCTCTCTTCCTTCTCTCTTTATCTCCCTCCTCTCTCCCTCCCCTCTTCCCCCCCTCCTTTCCTCTCTCTTCCTTCTCTCTTTATCTCCCTCCCCTCCCTCCTCCCCTCTTCCCCTCTCCCTTCCCTCTCTCTTCCTTCTCTCTTTATCTCCCTCCTTCAATCCCCCCTCTTCCTCCTCCCCTTCCCACTCTCCTCCCCTCTTCCCCCCCCTCCTTCCCTCTCTCTTCCTCCTCCCTTCCCCTCTCTCCTCCCCTCTTCCCCCCTCCCTTCCCTCTTCTTCCCTTTCTCTTTATCTCCTCCCCTCTCTCCCCTCTCTCTTCCTCCTCCCCTTCCCTCTCTCCCTCCCCCCTCTTCCCCTCCTTCCCTCTCTCTATATTCCTCTCTTTATCTCCCTCCCTCTCTCATCCCCTCATCCTCCCTTCCCCTCTCTCCCTCCCCTCTTCCCCCTCGCTTCCCACTCTCTTCCTTCTCTCTTTGCTCCTCCCCTCTTCCCCCTCCCTTCCCTCTCTCCTTCTCTTTAACTCCCTCCCCCCTCTTCCCCCCTCCCTTCCCTCTCTCTTCCTTCTCTTTTAACTCCTCCCCTCTTCCCCCCCCCTCCCTTCCCTCTCTCTTCCTTCTCCTCTTTCTCCCCTCCTCTCTCCCTCTCCCTCTTCCCCCCCTCCCTTCCCACTCTCTTCCTTCTCTCTTTATCTCTCCCTCCCTCCCTCCCCTCTTCCCCTCTCCCTTCCCTCTCTCTTCCCCTTCTCCTTTCTCCCCTCTCTCCCTCCCCTCTTCCCCCCCCTCCTTTCCTCTCTCTGCCTTCTCTCTCTTTGCTCCCTCCCTCCCTCCTCCCTCCCCTCTTCCCCTCTCCCTTCCTCTCTCTTCCTTCTCTCTTTATCTGCCTCCCCTTTCTCCCTCCCCCTCTTCCCCCCTCCCCTTTCCCTCTCTCTTCCTTCTCTCTTTATCTCTCCTCCCTCTCCCTCCCCTCTCCTTCCTCCTTCCCTCTCTCTTCCTTCTCTCTTTATCTCCTCCCTTCCTCTCCCCTCTTCCCCTCTCCCTTCCTCTGTCTTCCCTTCTCTCTCTTTATCTCCTCCTCTCTCCTCCCCTCTTCCCCCTCCCCTTCCTCTCTCTTCCTTCTCTCTTTATCTCCCTCCCCTCCCCTCCTCCCCCTCCTTCCCCCTCTCCCTTCCCTCTCTCTTCCTTCTCTCTTTATCTCCCTCCCTCTCTCCTCCCCTCTTCCCCCCCTCCTTCCTCTCTCTTCTTCTCTCTTTATCTCCCTCCTCTCTCCCTCCCCTCTTCCCCCCTCCCTTTCCTCTCTCTTTGCCTTCCTTCCTCTCCCTCCCCTCCCTCCTCCCCTCTTCCCCTCTCCTTCCCTCTCTTCCTTCTCTCTTTATCTCTCCTTCAATCCCCTCTTCCTCCTCCTTCCCACTCTCCCTCCCCCCCTCTTCCCCCTCCCTTCCCTCCTCCTCTTCCTCCTCCCTTCCCTCTCTCCTCCCCCTCTTCCCCCCTCCCTTCCCTCTCTCTTCCTTTTCTCTTTATCTCCCCTCCTCTCTCCCTCTCTCTTTACTCCTCCTTCCCTCTCTCCCTCCCCTCTTCCCCCTCCCTTCCCTTTCTCTCTATATTCTCTCTTTATCTCTCCTCACTCTCTCAATCCCCTCATCCTCCTCCCTTCCTCTCTCCTCCCCTCTTCCCCCCCCTCCTTCCCACTCCTCTTCCTTCTCTTTGCTCTCCCTCCCCTCTTCCCCTCCTTCCCTCTCTCTTCCTTCTCTCTTTGCTCCCTCTCCTTTGCCCTCCTTCCTCTCTCTTCCTTCTCTCTTTGCTCCTCCCCCCTCTTCCCCCCTCCTTCCCTCTCTTCCTTCTCTTTATCTCCCTCCTCTCTCCCTCTCCCTCTTCCCCCCCCTCCTTTCCCCTCTCTCTTCCTTCTCTCTTTATCCTCCTCCTCCCTCCCCTCTTCCTCTCCCTTCCCTCTCTCTTCCTTCTCTTTATCTCCTCCTCTCTCCCTCCCCTCTTCCCCCCTCCCTTTCTCTCTCTGCCTTCTCTCTTTTGTCTCCTCCTCCCTCCTCCCTCTTCCCCCCTCCTTCCCTCTCTCACCCCCTTCTCTGCCCTTCCTCCTCCTCTCCCTCCCCTCCCCCCCCCCTCCTTTCCCATCTCTCACCCCTTCTCTCTCTCCCTCCTCCCTCCCTCCCTCCCCTCCCACTTCCCTCTCCTTCTCCTTCTCCCTCCTTCATCCCCCTCTTCCTCCTCACTTTTACCTCTCTCCCTCCCCCCTCCTTACTCTCTTTATTCCTTCTCTTCCTCTATTTCCTTTTCTCTGCTCCTCCCTCTCTCTCTCCTCTTCCTCCCTCCTTGCTCTCCTCCCCCTCTTACCTCCTTCCTCTCTCTATGTTCTCTTACCTCCCTCCCTCTCTCAATCCTCCATCTCCTCCCTTCCCTCTCCCTCCCCCTCCCCCCCCTCCCTTCCCTCTCTTCTTCTCTCTTTGCTCTCCCCTCTTCCCCCCTCTCCTTATCTCTCTTCTTCTCTCTTCCTCCCCTCCCCCCCCCTCCTTCCCTCTCTTCCTTCTCTCTGCTCCTTCCCCCTCTTCCCCCTCCCACCCTCTCTCTTCTCTCTTTATCTCCCTCCCACTCTCTCCCTCTCCCTCCCCCCCTCCTTCCTCTCTCTTCCATACTCTCTTTACCCCTACCTCCCTCCCTCCCTCCCTCCTTCCCTCTCCTTCCCTCTCTTCCTTCTCTTTCTCTCCCTCCCTCCCCTCCCTTCCCTCTCTCTGCCTTCTCTCTTGTCTCCCTCCCTCCCTCCCCCTCCCCCTCTTTATATTTTCCCTTCCCTCTCTCTCTTCCCCTTCTCTCTTTATCTGCCTTTCCCTTTCTCCCTCCCCTCTTCCCCCCTCCCCTTCCTCTCTTCCTTCTCTCTTTATCTCCTCCTTCCCCCCTCCTCCTCCTTCCCTCTCCTTCCCTCTGTCTTCCTTCTCTCTTTATCTCCCTCCCTCTCTCTCCCCTCCTCTTCCCCCTCCTTCCTCTCTCTTCCTTCTCTCTTTATCTCCCTCCCTCTCTCCCTCCCCCTCTTCCCCCCCTCCCTTTCCTCTCTCTTCCTTCTCTCTTTATCTCCTCCCTCCCCTCCCCTCCCTCTTCCCCTCTCCCTTCCCTCTCTCTTCCTTCTCTCTTTATCTCCCCTCCTTCCAATCCCCCCCTCTTCCTCCTTCCCACTTCCTCCCCCTCTTCCCCCCTCCTTCCCTCTCTCTTCCTCCTCCCTTCCTCTCCCTCCCCTCTTCACCTCCCTTCCCTCTCTTCCTTCTCTGCTTTGTCTCCTCCCTCCTCCTCCCCTCTTCCCCTCTCCCTTCCCTCTCCTTCCTTCTCTCTTTGTCTCCTCCTTCAATCCCCCTCTTCCTCCTCCTTCCCTCTCCCTCCCCCTCTTCCCCCCCTCCGTTCCCTCTCTCTTCCTTCTCTCTTTATCTCCCTCCCTCCCCTCCTCCCCCTCTTCCCCTCTCCCTTCCCCTCTCTCTTCCTTCTCTTTATCTCCCTCCTTCAATCCCCTCTTCCACGTCCCTTCCCCTCTCCCTCCCCCTCTTCCCCCTCCTTCCCTCTCTCTTCCTTCTCTCTTTATCTCCTCCCTCTCTCCTCCCCCTCTTCCCCCCCCTCCCTTCCCTCCTCTCTTCCCCTTCTCTTTATCTCCCTCCCTCTCTCCCTCCCCCCTCTTCCCCCCCTCCCTTCCTCTCTCTTCATCTCTCTTCCATCTCCTCCCTCTCTCCCTCCCCTCTTCCCCTCCCTTCCCCTCTCTTCCTTCTCTTTATCTACCTCCTCCCCTCCCCTCCCCTCTTCCCCTCTCCTTCCCTCTCTCTTCCTTCTCTCTTTATCTCCTCCCTCTCTCCTCCCCTCTTCCCCCCTCCTTCCCTCTCTTCCTTCTCTCTTTATCTACCTCCTCCCCTCCCTCCCCTCTTCCCCTCTCCCTTCCTCTCTCCTCCTTCTCTCTTTGCTCTACCTCCCTTTTCTCCCTCCCCCCTCTTCTTCCTCCTTCCTCTCTCTTCCTTCTCTCTTTGTCTCCCCTCCCCTCCCCACCCTCCTCCCCTCTTCCCCTCTCCTTCCTCTCTCTTCCTTCTTTCTCTTCTCTCCCCTCCCTCTCTCCCTGCCTCCTTTTCCCCCTCCTCTTCCTCTCTCTTCCTTCTCCTTTATCTCCCTCCTCCCTCCCTCCCCTCTTCCCCTCTCCCCCTTCCCTCTCTCTTCCTTCTCTCTTTGCTCTCCCTCCCTCTCTCCCTCCCCCTCTTCCCCCCCCTTTCCTTCCCCTCCTCTCTTCCTTCTCTCTTTATCCTCTCCCTCTCTCCCCTCCCCCCTCTTCCCCTCCCCTTCCTCTCTTCCTTCTCTCTTTATCTTTCCCTCCCCTCTCCTTCCCCTCTTCCCCCCTCCCTTTCTCTCTCTTCCTTCTCTCTTTATCTCCCTCTCCCTCCTCCCCTCTTCCCCCCTCCTTCCCTCTCTCTTCCTTCTCTCTTTATCTCCCTCCTTTAATCCCCCCCCTCTTCCTCCTCCCTTCCCTCTCCCTCCCCCTCTTCCCCCTCCCTCCCTCTCTCTTCCTTCTCTCTTTATCTCCTCCTCCTCTCCCTCCCTTCTTCCCCCCCCATTACGATACGAAGTCTTTAGTTATGAGATGAAAAAGAAGGTGTGGGGGGTGAAGGAAAAGTGGTGAACAGCAAATACGGCAGGCTAAAAGAATCTACAGGCTCCTTGAATCGCTTCATCTTTCTTATTGGTGTTTGTCCTTTGTTCTGCTCCTTAGATTCGTCAGACCTTTGTATTAATATTGGTTTATTTATATAATGCTGCTTATTATTATTATTTTTATTATTGTTGGAGTTAGTGAGTCCGCCCAGGTCCTTGTGTAACTGGGAGGGTAGTCACATTTTTTTTTTTTTTTTTTTTTTTGAGGTGTTAGTTACAGTGTTAGTTATGTTGGTCTAAAGGTACACTGTGGAGAGGCCTGCCCAGGTTCTTAGTGGAGCTGGTAGGTCACTCTCATCTTTATTCTCACTTTTAATGTTTTATGTGTATATTGGTGCTGTTCCCTCTGCATTACCGTGCGGTCTGGGTGAATAAATACATCTCGAAATGCCTCGCTCCTTGCTAAGTTTTTGTTGGGTAATGTTCTAAAGTGTGAAGTAGGAGTGTGTTTGGTTATAGATGTTTTTATTGCTGAGTGCAGTCTGTCCATTTCTGAGTCTATGTCTTCTGTTGTTTTCCCTTGTAGGTTAATCGAGTGGTGATTACCTAAGTCGTCTTTGAAGCTGTCCCAGTCTGTTTTACTCATTTTCAGTCTCTTTTTTATTGGTATCTGTATGGGGCTTGTTGACAGTGTTAGTATAATTGGCAGATGGTCACTGCCTGTAAGAGGTCCTTGTATTATATGGTAATTGAAAAAGGCTTTGTTGTTGGTAAAAATTTTGTCTGGTGTCGATTGTGTATTGTGATTTCTCCAGGTTGGAAAGTTAGGACCTAGATGATTGATTTTCCCTAGATTTATTAATTGATTAAGGGCGTTTCCCACGACGTTATTATTTGTATTGTCAAAAATCCTATGTCTGGCGTTAAAGTCTCCTAAGATGTACATCGGATGACTATTGTTAGCCAATTTTAATAGGTCTTCTATAGGTAAGTAGGGTCGTCTCGGTGGCAGATAAGTAGTAGCAATAATTACGTCTCCTTGAGTTGTATTTATTTTTATTGCTAGAAATTCATCCTGGAAGTCATCGATTAGTTTAAATTTTAAGTTTCTTTTAACCGCTATAGCTACTCCGTCATTTTTCTCGCCCGATTTATTTCTTTGGTTTACATAATAGTTAAAGAGTTTTATGTTGTTGTTTTCTGTCTCACCGTGACTGTTTATTAGTATAATGTCAGGGTCAATTTCTTGATATATATTACTTAGGTTAATTCTCTCGGTCTTCCAGTTTCTTACGTTGTGTTGTATTATTCTTAAAGTTCTTACTGTTTGTCTATTGTCCATTATTTCTTATACTTGGATTGTGACTGTTGGAGTGGAGACCTATCGTCCTGTTTCCCGCTTCTGACTCTTCTAAACTCTGACGGGTCTACTATTTTAAAGTCATTGGTCGTAATCTTTAGTTTGTCCGTAGTGATTAGTGACCAGACGTAATCTTCACTTAGGGATTTTTCTTGATATGTCCACTTGTATATCCCTCCTTCACAGTTTTTTACTATTGTCCCTCCTGTTGGTCTCGATGTTGGGATTCCATGTTTTGTTGTAGTGATAACTTTTAATCCAATATCTTCAGCAGATTCAGGTTGTATATTGTGATCAGTTTCCATCTTATCTTCTCTCCTCCTAATCCTTTGTCTTGTAGTCTGTCCTTTTGTTATTTCTATCTTCTCTTTGTCACTTCTAGTCATTTGTCTGGGATCTCTATCAGTCGCTTGTGTTCCTTGTGTATCAGCTGTTGCTCCTTGCTCAAACCTTTGTTTGTCTAGCTGTAGTCTTTCTCTCAGTTCGCTTGCGTATGTTGCCTGAAATAGTTTTTCGGATTGTGGATTCTCTGCGAAGACTTGCCTCTTTTGCTGCATGTTTGAGCAGTCTGCAACTTCGTTGTGATAGGACACTCAATCCTAGTGATTGTACTTACTCAACATAGTGACGGTGCAATTACCATCACAGATTGTACGGAAAATTCCAACTTCTGGAAAACAAATATTTGGGCTCCCCAAATTTTGACTACTACCCGTGCGTCTACGTCCTGGATTGGCCAATCAGTGGTGCCCCACGGTGGCGTGATACATGCACGTTTACTGCGGTGCTCTGATTGGCTAACCGAACGTGGCGTGGTAGGTAGGCTGTTTCTACTCTCTAAGTCCTCTTCTTTCCTTTTTTCATCCCCCTCATGCACTCCGTTCTTTGAACGGGAGGCGGGACTTAGCGATACGGTCGATCCGGCAAGGGAACCTGTGATAGTGCAGGGCACCCCTTGTCCGGGGGTCACCGGTAGGTGGCAACTTTCTTAGACATAACTATAGTCACAGGTAACCTGGGTGCAGAACCCTACGAGCCCGACGCCCGTCCAAGAGGGGGGGGCGGGGTCACTGCTCCCAGGCAGGAGCCCTGTGTTATAGGTAGGATTAGAATGTAATCAAGGAAGATGACTACAAGCATTAGAATAAAACATAGAGATAAGGGACACTCTATTGGAAGAGGAAAAGTGGCAGAAATCACTTACAACAAATTGCAAGTCCCACTAACAAGAATATTCAGCACCAACGAAGGTTTCAAAGTAATCTGTAAAGATGACTTTGATTCAGACAAAATCCTTTCAAAAGAAGCCAGAGATGTATTTTACAATGAAGGCCTTGTTGTTGTCATGCCACCAGAGCAAAAAGCAAAAAGATCAGTTTTCGTTCGTCAAGTCGACCAAGAGATCGGGAGGAAGACATCTGAAGACCTGAAAGATGAACTGGAACGCCAAAACAGGTGGATGAAGATCGAAGAAGTCATTAAGATAAAAGACTACACTCATGTTTTTAAGATTACCTTTGAAGAAGTTTCAATGGCTGAAAAAGTTTTACAACAGGGCTTTCTAATATTTAACATGTCAGTAACACCTCATCAAATAAAGAAGGAAACATTCATCAGTCTGCAAACTTGCTTCTCCTGCTACAAATATGAAGAACACACAACGAGAGACTGTCCAGAAAAAGAAAAAAAGTACTGCTCAGATTGTGCAGGCGACGACCATACCTACACTGAATGTAAGAACACACATGTTGGCTGTCTCAACTGTAAGAGAAACGGGAATGCATACATAGGACACAGGACGTTAGCAATGGCATGCCCAATAAAAAAACACATGATAAAGTACAAGGAACAAGAAACAAGGAAAAAGGAACAAGACAAGAAGGATACGACATACGTCGAAATAGCCAAGAGAGCGGTCCAAGAGGCTCACAGACCAGAATCCACCATATTAAACTTAAGTGAGCCAATACATGACAAGGTAATGATTAGTATGATCCATGCACATTTGCACAATATCATTGCACCCGGATCATACAATGAGGAATTAAGGAAAATGTTTAAATTGAATAACCTACCAGAGATAGGTCACCACGAGGTCAGGTCTTATATAGCGGAGGTAGGCGTGGCTTAATAGTTGACCTCCATCATGGAAGGCGGCGCTTGTTGACCAAGACCACGAGGCATACACTGGGGAATTCGCGGGGTCGGCTACTCGCGACAAGCGTTTGTAGGGGAGGAATCCACTACAATACTCCCCCTTCCCTCCAGGCAGTGGAGGAGACTTGTTGTCTGCAGGGTTGCATGGCACATGTGAGGCAGAACGGGAGGTGCATGCCACATGTTAGACATGACGGCGAGGGCGTGTATATGCCGGCCGCTAGTGGAGACAACTTTGACTAGATACACGAGATCCGTGGGAGTTGAGAGGGAGAAGGAGTTTTGTGGAGGCGCTGAATTTTTTTGCTTCCCTCGTGGCAGGTACACAGTCCTCAGATGCGCCTGCTGGGATGTGTGCGTCTGGGTCAGGAGCAGGGGCTGCATCAGGAAGAGGGTCTATGACAGCAGCAGGGTCCACAACAGCAG
Organism: Homarus americanus; assembly: GCF_018991925.1. Lineage (NCBI taxonomy): Eukaryota > Metazoa > Arthropoda > Malacostraca > Decapoda > Nephropidae > Homarus > Homarus americanus. Next base: position 16,794 of record NW_024731855.1, read on the forward strand.
CAGGGTGCAGGACAGTAGCAGGGAGTACCTGAGGGAAAAAAAAGGGTGTGTGGGGCCGCACTCAGGCGCATGGGCCGAATCGGAAGCAGGGGCTGCCAGGCAGGAGTGGAGCAGGTTCTGCATCAGGAGGAGGGTCCAGGACAGTGGCAGGGGTTACTGCTGGGCCGGGGGAGGCGTCTAAGGCAAGACGGGTGTGCTGGGGTCGGTAGGACGTGGTGCTTGGGGCAGGAAGAGGAGCTGGTGTCTGCTTAGAGAAGCAGTGCTGCTCTAGGGTGTCTAACCTGCGGTGTAGAGACAGTAGCTGTAGAGCCGGTGAGAGCCGCCTCTGTCTGGATAAGCCAGTCTTCCATGTTGCTTGAAGACTGGGAGAGTGATCAGTTTCTCCTCCATCCTGTGTGAGTGCGAATCTCCGGGGGTCACCATTTGTGGGGTTATGTGATATTTCTCCTCCATCCTGTGTGAGTGCAAATCTCCGGGGGTCACCATTTGTGGGTACGAGATGTTGGTTCACACTCAGGATGGGATGGAGAAAGAAAACTCACAATGTGCTCTCTGTATACATATTGTATTGGATGTACAATGCAGCTTGGTGCTGGGAAGGTAGCATGGTTACAAGCATTGAGTAGAGAGAACTGGTTGGTGAGGGTGCTCAGAGGAGGACCAGCTTGTGGGTCGCCATGGTCGCCGGCGGGAGCGAGGGCCGCCAGGCAGGAGTGGAGGAGGTGGTGTTACTTGAAGACTGGCTGTAGGTAGAAAGAGAGGTAGGTCACCACGAGGTCAGGTCTTATAAAGCGGAAGTAGGCGTGGCTTAATAGTTGACCTCCGTCATGTAAGGCGGCGCTGGTTGACGTAGACCACGAGGCATACACTGGGGAATTCGCGGGGTCGGCTACTCAGCGACAAGCGTTTGTAGGGGAGGAATCCACTACAAGAACACGGTACATATGATCTACATCTGGTAAACAGATGTACTCAGCACACAATCTCATCACACGAAATACTCAACATACCCGAGGAATGACCGAGACATACTGAAGTGAATAGAGAACAGAAGTCCTTACTGGGGGACTAAAATGTTTCACATGTTTTGTGGGCGCTGTAGCATAATAGGGATAATTAAATGTTGAACGGACTAACTGCACCTATCCAGGTTGTGACAGATGGCTAAACAGTTCACGGCTACCAAGAGCGGTCCATTGTCCCCCTCCCTGTACTCTTGGGACTTCGTACATTTTCACTTTCTGCACCAAGACTTGTCTCTGGATAGAAGAGGGTTTCGGGAAGACAGTGCTATAAATATCACCATTTCCACTATACAATACTGGTGGACAGCGGGTTACTACACTGGACGCCTTAATTGGTTGTATTCATCACCTTGTGTTATACTGCCAGATCTGGGGTTACTAATTCTAAGGGGAAAACTTAACTATAGTCTTAATTTTAAGGGTTGCTGCCACCAGACCCCCTCTGGACAGCATGTAGTGTAGTGGATTCCTCTACAGGCGCCGTTTGTCGCTGAGTAGCCGAACCTTCTCGAATTCCCCAGCCTACGCCTCCAGTGCCGCCGACAGGTGGGGGTCAACTATCTACCCACGCCTACCCCCCGCAAGACCGGACAGACCTGACACCGCTGTGACCAGCCTCTTTCTACTCACTGCCACCAGCAAGCAACACCTCCTCTGCGCCAGCCTAGCGGCACCTGCTCCTGCCGGCGACCTTGGCGTCCCCCAAGCCGCGTGTCCTCACTCTCGGCACCCTCACCAACCAGCTCTCTCTACTCAACGTTTGTTACCATGCTGCCTACCCAGCAACAAGCTGCATTGTACATCCAATACAATATGTATACAGTGAGCACATTGTGAGTTTCCTTTCTCTATCCCATCCCGAGTGTGAACCAATATCTCATAACCCCACAGTAGCTCGTTAGGTAGCGGGCAGAGTGGACTAGGCATTGAGTTAGGTTTTTCATTGACCAGATCGATAAGGGGAAAGAAGGGTGAAACCATAACATGTCTTAATTAATTTATTCCTTATAAAACATACTGGTAAAAAAACATACAAGTGAGTTGGCCTTCCTCAGAAGAACAACGAAGATGTTGGTTACTCCTGCTCGGCACCAGACGTCTTACATTAATTAGCGTGTCATCCACATACTTATTGCATAACAATCCGTGACCTCCTTACCTCGGTCATTCCTTCTTACACTACCCTTTAACACGTCAGACTGCTCTACCTGCTTATGGAATATAGCACCTTAGGTTATCATACATGGTAGCATCATCTCACCTCCCTGTAGCATCACCTCCACACCTGTTACACTCCATACCTGCAAGTATGGGACTCCTTGTAATTTCTAGGTACACATATCAGGCACCTCGTTCGCACACCGCCCTCGGTGGGTAGGTGGGTAGAGACGAGGGATTCACCAAGAGACATACCAGTACTGTTTCTACGCCTGGTATTATAGGTCGCTCCAAGTGACGACCGCGGAGTTTCTCAGCCTTCCTTATGTATTCCTACTCATTTGGGGTGGTATGCTGGGAATCCACAGGTTCACAGTGGAAGTGCATGACCACTGTGGTGTGGCCTTCACAGTGTGGTCGTGGCTGACGCCCGGTAGGCGCTCAGAATGCGTCGTCCTGTGTTGGGAGAAGTCGAGGCATCAATGAGGGTGATGTCCCGACTCCCACACTCCTCTCTGTATCCAATCTTCAATTTTCACTTTGGATTCTTATGGTTCCCACATCTCCATTTTCCTATCTATTATGACCTCGTGCTTTATAAATACATATCTTAATCCTAAATTACACACTAAGGTAAGGGTCTGGTTTGCTAGTTCTTGGGTAAATTCATTGGGTTATAATATCAACGCGGCACACCCGAGGCGGCCTAGGCGCCAACCCAAACAAAGCCGAGTGTCGTATTTTCATGGCGTGGGTATACAAGATATTCTTTTTGAAGTATAGTTTCTAGATCACTTCCAACACTTCACATAGTTCTGATACCTTTATCCTTTTTCCAGATCATTGTTCTCATGTATTTTCATATGATATCTGCGGAAGCTATGTTCGCTAAACGTCCACAGACGTAAATAGTATGACCTTCAAACCACGATCTACACTTAGTCCTAAAGTACACTAGTTCGGATCAACTGGGCTTTCCCAATCATCTTATAGATACCCTGAGTTCTCCTTAATACTATGGTTACATACAATAAACATAATATAACTGTACCTGGGTACAATACAACACATGATTCAGTAACATTGAGTAGGTGTAAGGGCGGAAACGATCCTCCGGCTAGTTACCGTTGCTAACTCGCTCGTTTGCTGGTGCAGACGACACTTGGGGTGGTTGGACGGAGGTGAGAACGGCAGCGACTATCACCGCCGCCGGCAGATTCAACCCAGCCGCCATACCGTCAGTATCTAGCTACCCTGCTGTCCGTCAAATTCTGGCTGTGATCTCATCATAGGTCCTGGACTCGTGGGCTGTGTTCCCCAGACCTTCACCTATCAACTGCCAACTCTCTGGTCATCTACCACTACCGCATACCACGACCATCAGTTCATCACTTTCCGTCGGTGCCCCGGTGTTCTCCTGCCTTTTCAAGACGTCGCTGAGTGTGGAGTCGAAGTGGACGTTTCGTTACCCTGAGTGTGCATCACCGTGTTCCAGAACCTTCCCCCAGGGCCACCTCCGTAGGAAATATTTGTTCATGGTTTGATTCTATAATTGTTTGATTCTATTAATTGCTGACTCCCCTGTATTGTTCGATTCTATCAATTGTTGACTCCATTTAATTGTTTGAATCCATTAATTGCTGACTCCCATTATTTGTTTGATTCCTTTAATTGTTTGCTTCCTTTAATTGTTTGACTCCATTAACTGTTGACTGCCTTATTTGTTTGACTCCCGTAATTATTTGATGTTTGTTGAGTGGTGTCAGAGTTTTGTGTTATATTTTTATAGTAAAGAGATGCCAATCTCAAACGGTTGTTTGTTATTCCTCGGAAAACCATGGTCCTTGACTTTCCTTCTATTAAGATCCTGATTAGCCTGGTAAGGGATTTTTCCCAAGTCCCAGGCGCTGGTAGGTGAGTTATCCTTTATCAATGTTTCCCGTTTTCTGAGATTCTACAAGCGCGGTGGATTTGAATGTTATATAGCGTAATATGAATTAAATGGGGTTTTTAGGAATGACAATGATGTCTTGGTACAGTATAACACACCATCAGGTTCATGTGCTTTAGTGGACCACTTTAATTTTTAGGTATACATAACAGGCACCTCGTTCGCACACCGTCCTCGGTGGGTAAAGACGAGGGCTTCACCAAGAGACATACCAGTACTATTTCTACGCCTGGTATTATAGGTCTCTCCAAGTGACGACCACGGAGTTTCTCACGGTCTCCTTATTTGTTACTACTCATTTGGAGTGGTGTGCTGGGGATCCACAGGTTCACAGTGGATTGGCATAGCTGGGAGTAGTCACCACCTGGTGGGACGCTCACAGGGATAATGGCTGCCGCGCAGCAAGGCACTCCGACCGCATGGGACCTGAGGTGACGGTAGAACGGAGGGTACTGAGGGCAGTGCCCTGCCGCTCGTCACCGCATAGGCCTACAGTTTCCAATCTTTAATTTTTACTTTAATTTCTTAAGGTTCTCACCTGAACACTTTTCGGTAAATTGTCACTCATGCCGTATAAACACATATTTTAATCCTAAATTACACACTAAGGTAAGGTCTTGGTTTGCTAGTTCGTGGGTAAATTCATTGGGTTATAATATCAACGCGGCACACCCGAGGCGGGTACATGACGCGCCTTAAAACAAAGGCTGAATGTTCATGGCAGGGGTGTATCAACTTCACTTAAAACTGTAATGAGGGATCCTCCTCTCACACATTGCACTATTTGAACACAGACATAAGATTCTCTGATCACTGTACCTGTCGTGGGTATATGTCACGTGAGGATACGAGGTGTATTAAGTTCATACCGACTCATACAAGATATTTCCTTTCAAGTATAGTTTCTGGGTCACTTCCAACACCTCACATAGTTCTGATACATTTATCCTTTTTCCAGATCATTGTTCTCATGTATTTTCATATGATGTCTGTGGAAGTTATGTTCGCTACACGCTCACAGACGTAAATAGTATGACCTTCAAACCATGATCCACACTTAGTCCTACAGTACACTAGTCCGGCTCAACTGGACTTTAACATTCATCTTATGGATACCCTGAGTTCTCTTTAATGCTATGAATACATACAATTAATATTATATAACTGTACCTGGGTACAATACAACACATGGTCTAGTAACATTGAGTAGGTGAGTTATCCTTTATCAATGTTTCCCGTTTTCTGAGATTCTACAAGCGCGGTGGATTTGAATGTTATATAGCGTAATATGAATTAAATGGGTTTTTAGGAATGACAATGATGTGCGCAGTACATAGCCTTCCCCTCCCAAAGATTCATATTATGCGGAATAATATGCAAAAGCACTAACGCTGTAGTGTACATACATTTTACAACATCCTAACAGTTCGGGATTAGAGTACGTTAATACGTCAAACAAAACATTAGGAGACTTAAACGTTTCCCACGAGCGTCTCCGCTACCATATACATCAGACAACCGTTTACAATCCTGCTAGTTCGGTACACAATATATCAGTAAAAAGAAAATTATAAGGAGACAAACTTTTCATACTCGAGTCTCCGTTACCTATACATGCAACAACTTATCAACTCTTATTTCAGTACAATATAGTATAGGGAACATTCCCCTAACAGTTCATCAGCGTATTACCTCAACATAGTTTTGGCACCAGCACATAAACAGTGACTCTTTAACATTACATCTACAACAAAAGTTCTCTGCATGAAATTACATATACTAAGGAATTTAAATTCTTGTCTATGAATGGGGAATTAGTTACATCAGACACTTCCTCAGATTACTACTTCCTTTCAATAATAATTCACCTTTTCAACACAAAACCATGGTTCTAGACATACACATTGGGGCTCATAACACAAAACCCGTATTTTCTATCTCACAGTTCAAAAGAACTGGTATTTGAAAGTCGGGGTGACTCCCTCACCCGGAGCGAGTCAACAACCCAAACAAAACTTCCGACACACATAAACTGAGATTTTTTTCTTTCGACAACATAGGCAGCAACTGGATCTCCGGACTTCAGTTCATAAGAACTGGGATTTATAATGTTGGGGTGACTTCAGTACGACTGACGAAGCCAACAACCCAAAAAATTTTGACACACATAAACTGAGATTTTCTCCCTTCGACAACATAGGCAGCAACTGGATTTCCGGACTTCAGTTCATAAGAACTGGGATTTATAATGTTGGGGTGACTTCAGTACGACTGACGAAGTCAACAACCCAAAAAAAAAACCTTTTCAGACAATATAGATACCACTACTAATAGCTGATCTTCAAAAAGCATCCCAACAAACCATCTGAGCAACTGTCTCCCCCACCCAAAACTTTATAATTCAACAAATCAACCTAACAACTGGAAAGCCAATAATATTCAATTGAAGCAACATTCTGGAACTATATTTCCTACAAATCCATTCTAACTACTGGTCTCCTCTGCCTCACAGGGAATCTACTTGCAGGTTGACCTACCACATTTCCGTCATCACTTTCCTCATCTGTTTCTTCTGACCCCGAGTCCGAGGAAGAATCAAAGGGTGGAAGTAGGGGCTCATTCAGCTGAACAAACATGTCTCTACTTACATACCTCTTTACTTTCTCAGCCGCTCCATTTATCACCTCACTTGATATTCAACTTCCTACTGGTCCCAGGGTTGGGCCATTCATTCCTCACCCATACTGTTTCTCCTAACTGCATAGTTTGGTTCGTTCTTGATCTATTTGCTCTCTCTCTGGTCTCTCGCGACATCCTGGCAGACACCTCTTTTATCAACCTATGGGCTTCTTTCAACTCTTGACTGCTCTCATTCTCTATTATAGGTAAGTCAATTCCTACTTGTCTTTGTACATGCCTTGAAAAGAAAGCAAAATGAGGCTGTACCCCAGTTGTGGCATGGACAGACGTGTTCAGAGCAGACTGCACGGGACTGAGAAATTTTGGCCACTGAAGTGGATTATCTTCACACATGATTGCAAGTGTTGTTTTAAAGGTCCTGTGCATTCTCTCTGTGACACTATTACCTCTAGGGTGGTAAGGCAATGTAAAATAGTTCTTAATGCCAGTTACTTTACATAATTCTCTAAACTGTGTTGCTGTAAATTCACCTCCATTATCTGCAATGACTACTCCAGGGCTACCAAAAACATTAATGAATTTACCAAATTCTCTGGTCACTTCCTGAGTGGATTTGGTTCTCAAAGGATAGAAATTGACAAACCTAGAATAGTGATCTATGACGGTCAACACATAGCGATATCCATTCACACTATTATGTAAGTCTGTCAAGTCCACAGATACTCTCTCCAAAGGTTTAGTTACTTCTGACATCCCCTGCCATTGCTGTTCTAACCCTTTTGTCCCTTTGAATCTTTGACACACTTCACATGATTCTACAAATTTCACACAGTCTCTGCGATAATTGGGCCAATAGAAAAGGCCTTCTACTCTGGCTATAGTCTTCCATTGTCCTAAGTGACCTGATGTCTCTCTGTTATGTGCCCACTCTAATGCTGCTCTACGCAAATGATCAAGTATTACAAGGCAGTACATCAATGCTTTATCAATTTGTTCCTTCACTAAATACAATACCCCCTCCACTACTTCAAATTTGTCAATAGTCGTCTTGGGATATTTATGTTTGGGTACCTGTCCTCCTTCTAAATAACTAGCCAATGCTTCCCACCTCTCTTCTTTTCTTTGTTCTACTCCTAACTGCCGATGCGTTAACCCATCTAGAAGAGGGAACTGACCTGCCGTCCTACTCCTGGCTACTTTCCTTAGGGCCCCTACCGGCCTACTCAATGCGTCCGCGACTAGATTTGCCTTTCCAGGTTTGTACTCTATCTTATAGATGTAATCCCTCATTTCCAACATCCATCTATTCATTCTTTGACTTTTAATTTTCTTGTTAAAAACAGACGTTAACGGCTGGTGATCAGTCTTGATGGTGAATTGGGAACCCCACAGAAAATGATGGAAAAATCTACAGGCTAACACTATCCCTAATGCTTCTTGGTCGGTGGTGGAATACCGTGTTTCCGCGGGCTTTAGCTTCCGAGAGAAATACCCAACAGGACGCAAAGAACCGTCATCCTGTAATTGATTCAGTGATGCTCCTACACAAAAATTACTAGCATCACTGTGTAGCTCAAATGGTTTATCCATGTCCACTTTTACTAGTACTGGAAGGGAAACTAATGTCTGCTTCAACGTTTCAAAAGCTGTCTGGCATTCATCTGTCCAGGCAAAGGCAGCTTGTTTCTTAGTGAGTTCTGTGATAGGATATGCAATCTTAGCAAAATTTGAAACATGCTTACGATAAAACCCGCACATCCCTAAAAATTGTCGGACTTGTTTGACATTAGTGGGTGGTTTACACTCTGTTACTGCTTTTACATTCTCTGGATCCGGCTCAATGCCTTTCTCTGAAACAATATGTCCCAAGAATTTTACTTGTCTTTGACCAAACTGACATTTAGATAGGTTTAATTTGATTCCCATATTTACAAACCTGTCAAATACTTTAGCCAATCTGCCCATGAGGGTATTGAAATCATTAGCCCACACTATGACATCATCTAGATAGTTCCTGACCCAATCTTCTTCTGCTAAAGGAGCTAAGACCCTGTTTACTTCCCTAGTAAAAACGGCTGGGCTGGCTGACAAACCAAAAGGGAGGCGTTTGAACCGCCATAAATTATACCCATCACTGAAGGTGGTTATATCTCTACTGTGGGGGTCAAGAATTACCTGATAGTAAGCATCTTTCAAATCTAAGGTGGCATAATATTTATTTCCGGCAGCCTTCTCAACTAATTCATCCAATCTTGGCAAAGGTTGTATATCTATTTTCAAGTGTTTGTTGACTGCTCGGAAATCAAGGCACATACGTTTCGACCCATTAGGTTTAGTTACTAACACGATAGGTGATAGCCAGACAGCGGTTGATGGTTCAATGATGTCCCTATCTCTCATGTCTCTCATCATTTCTTTAATAGTACCCTTGGCTTTCTCGGGATACCTATACTGAGGTCCTCTTACAGGTTGTTCATTGACCAATGGGATGTTAGCTGGCAAACCCTTAATTGTTCCTATTTCTTTTTACTTTTACTTTTATCCTCTTCGCCACTGTTAAAACTGATGGCCATGGAGCGTCGGTGCGTCTCTTTTCATTTATATTCTTCACCAAAGATCGGCTCGCTAGCCGCCAGACGTCAGTCACGTCTCTGTCACGCACTGTTGGCAAATGTGGGCATGCACCGGCTCCTGAATGTTACCTGAACCCGCTCCAGTGTTGGTCCGTCTTTTTGAAGAGCTCACACTCCCGTTACTTGATCGCAACACTCTCTGGTGGGTGTTCCAAGGTTTCAACCCTCCTCCGAAAAGTTTGCCCTCACGGTTTCTGGACTTGCGGCTTCTTCAATCTTGAGCTGTGACCCCTTGTGGGGCGAGCGTTCGCCAGCTCCAAGTAAGGACACTCGACTGAGTAGTGCCCCCTGAGATGTTTATATACCTCAACTAGGTCCCCCCCTTGCCCGTCTGTGGTATAAGCTAGGCAAGTTCAGGCGCTCCAATCTCTCAGGGTAGCTGAGGTGCCGAAGTGCAGGCACCAGTCTGGTGGCCCTCCTTTGAACATTTTCAACCAACTGACAGTCCCTAGCATATCTCGGGGACCAGACGGGGTGACAGTACTCCAGATGGGGAAGCACTTCACTCCTGAAGATCGTTACGAGGGACGGACCCGTCTAGATATCTGAACGACCTTCTTATTAGACTCAATAGTTTATTTGCCTGATTTACCTTCTTCTCACAATGGCCCGAGAACTTCAGCTCATTGTCAACATACACACCTAGGTCCTTCTCACACAGTCTCAACTAGTGCAGTTTCTTCATCCCATTGGGACATATGATACGCCTCCTTACCGTTGGTACGCCCCAGGTGCATCCTCTTACACTTCGTGACATTGAATCTCAGCAGCCATTTCTTCGACCATTCCTGGAGCCCACAGAGATCCTTCTGCAGCTCTTCACAGTCCGCTTGGTTCTTAATTTCCCGAAATAACTTGGCGTCATCGGCAAACATTTGTATGGAGGAGTGTACAACGTCAGGCATGTCATTTATGAAACAAACAAACAACAGCAGGCCCAATACACTGCCCTGTGGTACCCCACTTGTTACAGGTACAGATGACGATTTCGTGCCATTAATCACCACACACTGCTTGCGGTCATGTAGAAAGTCTTCTATCCACGCTAGGGCATTTCCCCGAATTACGTACCCTTCCAGTTTGATTTTCAGCCGTTCGTGGGGTACATTGTCGAAAGCCTTGGCAAAATCTAGGTAAATATTGTCGATATTACCACCCTGTTCCAGAATATGGGTCCAAATATCCAATACCTTGAGCAATTGTGTTAAGCAAGAGCGCCCCGGCATAAAACCGTGTTGGCAATCTTTTACAAGGTTGTTTCGTAGTAGATGTTCCATTGCGGCATCTCTGATAATACTCTCAAGTACTTTACATATTATGCTGGTCAGGCTCACCGGTCTATAGTTGTTCGTGGAGTGACTATCGCCCTTCTTGAAGATAGGACTCACATAAGCCACTTTCCATTCACTGGGGACCATTTGTTCATCCAGGCATTTACAAAACAGGACCTAAGACAAACAACGCATCATGATTCATTACCACCTGTTGCAACTGTGTCCGCATGTCCCTATCTAAGTGTGGCCATTGCTGGGTCCTAATTAACTCCTTCAATTTGTCCTGTCTAGTTTCTCCACGCTTCACTTCATCACAGTCTGGTACCATAGAATTTAATACTTCTTGAGCTCGTCTAATTTTCTGGACTGGGGAATTTTCCATACCCCTACAAAGTATGCATCATGAGTCAATCTTAAGGGGATTTTGTTAGACCTCTTATCATTTTCTCTCTGTATGGCCAGGTGATGTGGTGAGCACAGTGGTATTTCTACAGACCGGTCTACCTTACCTAACTCTTCATAAATGTGTGAGATAGTTCCGAGATTATTCCTTTGGAGATGTTTGGGGTACTTGGTTCTAACTACAGGGGCGAACATAAACACCTGTAGAGTTCTGTAGGTTCTTATTAACGGAAATATACAGGAGTGCGCTTACAAGCGCAGGTAGTCCTTACACTCCTATAGGGTCAACTGACCTCACTCTGACCTCTCAGGCGACATGTGGTAAGTGGTATACTAGCAGCTTCCAGATGTCGCCAGGCACATTTATCTAAGCGTGTGGTGACATGAAACAGGGGCATTGCCACACGCTACTGACTAGAGAAATAATGTGTATATATAGAGTACATACATGGTATACATACAACATACATAATATACATACACCCTCCATAATCAAAGTAACAGAATTCATCATCATGAACTACTTCATATTCACCTAAAACAGCACCAGGACTCAAACAAACTGGTTGCTCTGAAACGTTACTCATAGGAACATAAACACAGGAATCATCTTGGACTACCACACACATATCCGGTTGTTGCTTCAACCCCCTATGCGTAAATCTGATACATAATGTCTGACCTAACCCTTCCTTCACTTTAACTGGTCTAATTTGAGAACTGTGCCCGCCTATTATAGTCTTCCTATCAACGTGCAGGCTAGTTAGCTCCTTGGGAGAAGATAAGATCGAAGCATTCGTGAGCTGTTTGACTTTGACAACCGTTCGCAACTTTCCTCCATGACTTGGTTTCCAATAAACTTGTTTATGACCCCCCCAACTGAACTGATTTTTTCGTGATGCCACCAAACTCCAAATCTGCCTAAAATGTCTGCTCCCAATAATACATCAGTATCCAACATGCTATCTTCCACTATTACGGCTTGGTGACTGATTCTCTTCCTACGGGACAACTGTACACTGATGACAACAGTGCCTTGGGTCTTAAACTCTTCCCCGTTAATAGCTACATATCTCTGGGTACAAGGCCTAATGGGCCCCACCTTCAAGGCACTCACCAAACTATCTTTAATGATCGTAGCTTCACTACCCGTGTCAACCAACGCTATACAAGTATGTCCACATATAGGTAACTTAATACATGGAGAACTGTGTAGGAATGGTTGTCGTGGTCATTGGCCCGAAGGGGGATTCCTAGGTGGGCGTCCTGGACGCGTGGTAAAGAAACTCCTACAGTTCATCCTCATGCACGCGTAACATGAACCTGGTCGGGGCCTGGAGGGGCAATTATGCTGGCTATGGTTATCCTTCTTACAATATCCGCACCATTCATTTCCTGTCCACCCTTGAGTGTTAGTTTCCTTCCACGTCTTGTTCTGATCCTGTCTTCCGTCAGTCTCGGTCGTATGATAGTCTCCCTGGACTCTATAATTCTCTGGTACTGGTTCCTGGCGGGTCTGTCTAACATGTTGCTGTCCCCTGCCCTGTGATCTCAAATACCATTCTCTACACTTTGTCAACTCGTTCAAAAAGGGGTCTAAGGATATGCCTAACCGGTGGTATCTTCTTAACTCTCTCTGCATTTGCCATGGCAAGCCCTCATACAATACATCTTTCATAAGCTGATCTTTCCCTTGTATGAATTCAAACTTCCTCTCTATGGCTACCAGCTTATACTATATTCGTTCCACACATCTTTCCGGATCGTCCTCTACATGATACTCTTCTCTAAATAAATCTGCCCATGCCTTATTCAGGGTATTCTGGCCTGTGTTGAACTTTGTCAAAGCTTGCTTAAGGGTGTTCCAATCCCACATCCCCCTGCTATCCAATTCCTGTAGAACCCTCTGCTCTACGGGACTCTCCATTCTGCTTAGAGCCGCTTCTACCCTATGGTCATCCTGCTTCAGTAACCACTCTACCTGTCTACAAAAAGTTCTAATATGGCTCTCAGAATACGACCCTGTTAGTGTTTCCAATGATAACGTTTCTAACATAACTGAGGTTGAACACGGCTGCTTCCCTATCATCCCTCTTGGCACTGTCCGTTAGTTTGGAATGAACCCCTGGATCAACTCTAAAGCTACCTGGGTGTGTGGTGTCGTTCCCTGATTGTGGTACAGAGTGGGCACTTTCTGCCTGTGGGTCAGTTGGGGTTGTGTCCTAACCTACATCATACTCTAGATTAGTGTCTGGGTTCTTTGCATGCTGGAGTTCTCGTTTTAGTTCCTTAACCTGTCTCTGTAATTCTTCTAGCTCTGATTATTGTCTCTCGGCGATCAGCAAAGTCCGTTTCAATCTCTCTGCCAATGTGTCCCCAACTATGGTACTTCCCTGTTCTACTAACTCATCCATTTTGACCTAAAATGTTACCTCTCGACCAAAGATAAATACGAACCACTTAACACAACTACTCTCCTGTACTACTACAACCTGAATTTATCAATGATACAATATAACACTATGCAACATCTTAACATGGCACCAAAAATTATAACTCACCTCAACTGGAGACCGAAAGTCCTATGGTATTCCATAGGTGAACCACTTAACAACATCAGAAGTGAACCACTTGAGACACTTCTCAGACATAGTGTGGACTCCCTTACTTCAACGCCAACAAGGTTAATCCACAACTTCTGTAATTATTAATACATATTAACACTGGATAAAACACAAACACAAAACACATCAATGACACACATGACTTCAGTACTGTATAAATTTTCAAAAATTCTTCTTACATTTCTGTACTCAATCAATGTTATTCACATGCAAGTATCACTCAAAAATCAGATAATCCATCATTAAAATACTTGTCTATTTCTGCAACTTAAATCACAGCTTCAATTCCCTCGGATTTGATCAATGATTAAAAACCATCCCACGGCTATAGCCACCAATTTATACTGCCAGACTGAGGGTCACTAATGCTACGGGGGAAAACTCAACTCTAATCTTAATTTCTAAGGGTCGCTGCCACCAGACCCCCTCTGGACAGCATGTAGCTCGTTAGGTAGCGTGCAGAGTGGGCTAGGCATTGGGTTAGGTTTTCCATTGACCAGATCGATAAGGGGAAAGAAGGGTGAAACCATAACATGACTTAATTAATTTATTCCTTATAAAGCATACTGGTAAAAAACATACAAATGAATTGGTCTTCCTCAGAAGAACAACGAAAATGTTGGTTACCCAGATGGGCACCAGACGTCTTACATTAATGGCGTGTCATCCACATACTTATTGCATAACAATCTGTGACCACCTTACCTCGGTCATTCCCTCTTACACTATCCCTTAACACATCAGACTGCTCCACCTGTATGGAATATAGCACCGTCGGTTATCATACATAGTAGCACCATCTCAACACACCTGTTACACTCCACACCTGCAGGTATGGGACTCCTTGTGACTTTTAGGTATACATAACAGGCACCTCGTTCGCACACCGTCCTGGTGGGTAAAGACGAGGGCTTCACCAAGAGACATACCAGTACTATTTCTACGCCTGGTATTATAGGTCGCTCCAAGTGACGGTCTCCTCATTTGTTACTACTCATTTGGAGTGGTGTGCTGGGAATCCACAGGTTCACAGTGGATTGGCATAGCTGGGAGTAGTCACCACCTGGTGGGACGCTCACAGGGATAATGGCTGCCGCGCAGCAAGGCACTCCGACTGCATGGGACCTGAGGTGACGGTAGAACGGAGGGTACTGAGAAAGAATGCCTGACGGGCGGTTATCACACACCCTGACACATTACTATTACTGGTACATCAGGCAAAGCTTTAAACTGTAATAACTTCTATATAAGCCTTAATTATAGGGCGGGATATAGCCCGATAGGACACTGACCTGAGGTGACGGTAGAACGGAGGGTACTGAGGGCAATGCCCCGCCGCTCGTCACAGCGTAGGCCTACAGTTTCCAATCTTTAATTTTACTTTTATTTCTTACTGTTCTCACCTGAACACTTTTCGGTATATTGTCACTCATGCCTCATAAACACATATTTTAAACCTAAATTACACACTAAGGTAAGGTTCTGGTTTGCTAATTCGTGGGTAAAATCAACGCGGCACACTCGAGGCGGGCACAGGACGCTCCCTAAAACAAAGGCCGAATGTTCATGGCGTGGGTGTATCCACTTCACTTAAAACTGTAATTAGGGATCCTCCTCTCACACATTGCACTATTTGAACACAGACATAAGATTCTCTGATCACTGTACATGTCGTGGGTATATGTCACGTGAGGATACGAGGTGTATTAAGTTCACACCGACGCATACAAGATATTTCCTTTCAAGTATAGTTTCTGGGTCACTTCCAACACCTCACATAGTTCTGATACATTTATCCTTTTTCCAGATCATTGTTCTCATGTATTTTCATATGATATCTGTGGAAGTTATGTTCGCTACACGTTCACAGACGTAAATAGTATGACCTTCAAACCATGATCCACACTTAGTCCTACAGTACACTAGTCCGGCTCAACTGGACTTGTAGTGGATTCCTCCCCTACAAACGCTGTTTGTCGCTGAGTAGCCGACCCGCGAATTCCCCAGTGTATGCCTCGTGGTCTAGGTCAACCAGCGCCGCCTTACATGACGGAGGTCAACTATTAAGCCACGCCTACCTCAGCTATATAAGACCTGACCTCGTGGTGACCTACCTCTCTTTCTACCTCTGACGTTCGTCTTGAATACCCACAAAATGTTCTATACTACTGAGGGTATACACAAACACTTGTTATCTTAAAAGTAGGTTCTATTCTCGTACGGGAGATATATCTATACAGAGGGACCCAGGAGCTCGCTTCCACACCACAAAGACTCTGTCTTCACTCCTCTATCTATCTATGTATTACTGCGCGCTGGGATGTACAGATGCCAGCATTCACAAGCTGAATACATACAATGTAAATATGATAATTTATATACATAATATGGTGCACAATAAATGGGAATATTACATAGAATTAATACATGTTCTGTAATACTTTACTATACATAATTAATGGAGTAATATAAGAGTAATATAATAATACACAGCTGAAGGTACTACTTTGTGTCCATATCATACACCTCCCTCCCCCCTATACGCTCATAGTTTCATCTTGAGCGGACCTTTTGTTTCTGAGTCGAAGTACCTGCGGAGTACTGGGGCAGAAACACAAGGTGGGGATGGATTTACTTGTGGACATCAACAT
>NW_024731856.1:0-26919 GCF_018991925.1 Homarus americanus
GTCGGGTGTTGAGGTGATCCAGCAATACTTATCATTATTATACACAACTGTTGATCTATACGGCTGCAGGCGTCGGGTGTTGAGGTGATCCAGCAATACTTATCATTATTATACACAACTGTTGATCTATACAGCTACAGGCGTACAGGCGTCGGGTGTTGAGGTGATCCAGCAATACTTATCATTATTATACACAACTGTTGATCTATACAGCTGCAGGCGTCGGGTGAGGCAGTTCACGGGTCAGCTGAGTGGTGCTGCTGTTAGGTCGCTGCCACACACTGTGAGGGGCCTCCACCTGGTGATAACTGACAAGGACCCCGACCTGGCCCCGGCGGTGACCTCTCTGAGGTCACGTGGACGACTGACCTGGCTCCGTGAGTGTTATGTTGTGTGTGTGTGTGTGTGTGTATGTGTATATGTGTGTGTGTGTATTTGTGTGTGTGTTTGTGTGTGTGTTTGTGTGTGTGTGCGTGTGTGTGTGTGTGTGTGTGTGTGTGTGTGTGTGTGTGTGCGTGTGTGTGTGTGCGTGTGTGTGTGCGTGTGTGTGCGTTTGTGTTCGTGTGTGTGTGCGTGTGTGTGTGTGTGTGTGTGTG
Organism: Homarus americanus; assembly: GCF_018991925.1. Lineage (NCBI taxonomy): Eukaryota > Metazoa > Arthropoda > Malacostraca > Decapoda > Nephropidae > Homarus > Homarus americanus. Next base: position 597 of record NW_024731856.1, read on the forward strand.
TGTGTGCGCGTGTGTGTGTGTGTGTGTGTGTGTGTGTGTGTGTGTGTGTGTGTGTGTGTGTGTGTGTTTTATACATTAATATTTTCCGTATTTATCAAATGTAATTTGTTTATTTAACCATAATAGTGTTGAGGCTGTTAGGTTGTTTTATTATTCATTAAGAGGACATATATGTAACACTGTACAAAGAAAACATTACTTTTGTTCAGTATTTAACGCCATATATTATAGGGCCTCCTCCCCCCGCCCCTCCTCAACAGTTACACCTGATGGCTGGTTCACATTCCTCCTCAAGTAATGATGTATTTATAAATGAGTTTATTCATAATGACCGTTTTATAATAAAGATGTTTAGTTAAATTATATAAAGATACATACATTAATTATTTCAAACATGAACACGTAGGAAGTTTATCAGAAATATTATACAAGAATTAACTGTCAAACTCTGGTGGCAAATTGACGCTTTGGGAGGACGCATTTAATATATACTTACTGTTATCATAATAAGACATACTAAGACTAATTACTTATCAGTAATATTACATAATGCAAAAACTTTAATTTTAAAAGATCAGAATCACATTGAAATATTACTGAAGCGTAATTAGTATATCTTATTGTGGGTAAAAATAAGTATCAAATGAATATCAAATGCGTCCTCCGAAAGCGTCAATTTGCTACCAGAGTTTATCAGTTAATTCTTGTATAATATTTCTGATAAACTTCCTACGTGTTCATGTTTGAAATAATTAATGTATGTATCTTTATATAATTTAGCTAAACATCTTTACTGTCACCACATCTTTGGTGGTGACAGTGAGAGAAAATGTATTGTTAGGGGTAACTAGTACAGTTGTAGTGGCTATTAGGTACAGCATCCTTATGGCACCAAGGATTATATTAATAATAACATAACTGATTATCATCAACATTAATAATGATTCTTAGGCACTTTATTATTATATAAACATATTTAATGACGTGGTGAACGACTTGACGTGGTAGACGACTTGATGACGTGGTAGACGACTTGATGACGTAGTGGACGACTTAATGGCTTGGTGGACGACTTGATGACGTGGTAGACGACTTGATGACGTGGTGGACGACTTGATGACGTGGTGGACGACTTGATGACGTGGTGGACGAATTGATGACGTGGTGGACGACTTGATGACGTGGTGGACGACTTGATGACGTGGGGTGGACTGGTGGACGACTTGATTGTTGAGGTGGACGTGATTGTGCAACGGTGACGTGGTGGACGACTTGATGGACGGGGTGGACGGCAGTGATGACGTGGTGGACGACTTGGTGACGTGGTGGACGACTTATTGACGGTGGACGACTTGTTGACGTGGTGGACGACTTAATGACGTGGTGGACGACTTGATGACGTGGTGGACGACTCGATGACGTGGTAGACGACTTGATGGTGGACTGGTGGACGACGGTGACGGGAGTGGACGTGGTGTACGACTTGGTGACGTGGTGGACGACCTGATGACGGGGTGGACGACTTGATGACGTGGTGGACGACTTGGTGACGTGGTGGACGACTTGATGACGAGGTGGACGTGGTGGACGACTTAATGAAGCGAGTGGACGACTTGATGACGTGGTGGACGACTTGATGACGTGGTAGACGACTTGATGACGCGTTGGACGACTTAATGGCTTGGTGGACTACTTGATGACGTGGCAGACGACTTGATGACGTGGTGGACGACTTAATGACGTGGTAGACGACTTAATGACGTGGTGGACGACTTGATGACGTGGTGGACGACTTAATGACGGTGGATGACGTGATGGACGACTTGATGAAGTGGTGGACGACTTGATGACGTGGTGGACGACGATGACGTGGTGGATGACCTTGATGACTTGGTGGACGACTTGATGACGTGGTGGACGACTTGATGACGTGGTGGACGACTCGATGACGTGGTGGACGACTTGATGACGTGGTGGACTGGTGGACGACTTGAAATTTGACGTGGGGTGGAACTGACTTGATGAGCGAGGTGGATGTGGTGTACGACTTGGTGACGTGGTGGACGACTTGACGGGGTGGACGACTTGATGACGTGGTGGACGACTTGGTGACGTGGTGGTTGACTTGATGACGAGGTGGACGTGGTGGGGACTGACTTAATGACGAATTGGACGGCTTGATGACGGGTGGACGACTTGATGACGTGGTGGACGGCTTGGTGACGTGGTGACGACTTGATGACGAGGTGGACGTGGTGGACAGGCTTGGTGACGTGGTGGACGACATTGGCCGAGGTGGACGACATGATGACGAAGGTGGACGACTTGATGACGTGGTGGACGACTTGGTGACGTAGTGGACGACTTAGCGGCTTGGTGGACGTGACTTGTTGACGTGGTGGACGACTTGATGACGTGGTGGACGACTTGATGACGTGGTGGACGACTTGATGACGTGGTGGACGACTTGATGACGTGGTGGATGAATTGATGACGTGGTGGACGACTTAATGACGTGGTGTAGGGCTTGGTGACGTGGTGTAGGGCTTGGTGACGTGGTGTAGGGCTTGGTGACGTGGTGTAGGGCTTGGTGACGTGGTGTAGGGCTTGGTGACGTGGTGTAGGGCTTGGTGACGTGGTGTAGGGCTTGGTGACGTGGTGTAGGTCTTGGTGACGTGGTGTAGGGCTTGGTATTTGACGTGGTGTAGGGCTTGGTGACGTGGTGTAGATCTTGGTGACGTGGTGTAGGAGGCTTGGTGACGTTGTGTAGGTCTTGGTGACGTGGTGTAGGTCTTGGTGACGTGGTGTAGGTCTTGGTGACGTGGTGTAGGTCTTGGTGACGTGGTGTAGGTCTTGGTGACGTGTGTAGGGCTTGGTGACGTGGTGTAGGTCTTGGTGACGTGGTGTAGGTCTTGGTGACGTGGTGTAGGTCTTGGTGACGTGGTGTAGGGCTTGGTGACTTAGTTTATATAATTATTTAAAACTGGTCAAAGTATTTACACTATGTTATCATTGCCTGTCATCAATGTGTGTCTTTTAGAAGCGTTATTTGTACACCTTAGCTCCTGGTTATCTACTTTAAGGTAAACACTGATATAAAATGTTCCTCATGACCGTTTTAACGGGTCCTCCCTTACCTTCGCTTGGTTCAGTACATCTAGAAAATAAAATAATTTGACCTTACATTCTCTAGTTGTTGTATTAGCTGGGGGTTAATCACCCGTCTGAGGCCAAAAGGTCTGATGGTATTTTTTAAATATATATATTACATGAGTAAGTCAAAATACCATTATTTACTTGATACAGCCTGGTCAAAAATCTGTGGCAAAGGGTTAAACGTTGTACCGCGCGGTGGCGATGAACTGGCCCTTTAACCGTCGATTCCTTCTGGGTTAATGAGGCTGGAACATGTATATTATATAGGGCTTTAGTAGCCAAACCCAATTGTCTGTTATATATTTATTGAGGAACTATCTCAGATACAGTTCCCAGTGTATATCACTGTAACTTTATCACTGTAGCTATGAGTGTTAAGATGAGGACGGAGGCTATGTTACATAGCTCCGGTTGGTGTTGAGTGACAATGCCTAATACCCGTCGAGGGAGAACGGTAATAGAAGCACTTGATGTCTGGACACAGGCTTTGAGTCATGGTATTCCAGTCGATATAATCTTTTTAGATTATGCAAAAGCAGACGACACAGTCCCTCATGTCCGACTGCTGTTAAAGCTGAGTTCACTTGGGGTAAGAGGTAATGTACTGGAATGTATTGAAGGATTCCTTACACAACGACGACAGCGAGTACAGTAGTGGTGAATGGATGGAAACCTGTCACAAGTGGTGTTCCTCAAGGGTCAGTGCTCGGACTTCTCCCCTGACCAACTACACAACCACAAGAGGCCATGAATACAAATATCACGCCACCGACCAACAACCACAAGACGCCATGAATACAAATATCATGCCACCGGACCATCAACCACAAGACGCCATGAATACAAATATCACACCACCGGACCATCAACCACAAGAGGCCATGAATACAAATATCACGCCACCGGTCCATCAACTACAAGAGGCCATGAATACAAATATCATGCCACCGGTCCATCAACCACAAGACGCCATGAATACAAATATCACGCCACCGGACCAACAACCACAAGAGGCCATGAATACAAATATCATACCGGACCATCCAACCACAAGACGCCATAGGAATAAATATCACGCCACCGGACCATCAACCACAAAGAGGCCATGAATACAAATATCACACCACCGGACCAACAACCACAAGAGGTCATGAATACAAATATCACGCAACCGACCATTAAACACAAGAGGCCATGAATACAAATATCACGCCACCGGACCAACAACCACAAGAGGCCATGAATACAAATATCAATCCACCGGACCATCAACCACAAAAGGCCATGAATACAAATATCACGCCACCGACCAACAACCACAAGAGGCCATGAATACAAATATCACGCCACCGGACCAACAACCACAAGAGGCCATGAATACAAATATCACGCCACCGGACCATCAACCACAAGAGGCCATGAAGACAAATATCACGCCACCGGACCATCAACCACAAGAGGCCATGAATACAAATATCACGCCACCGGACCAACAACCACAAGAGGCCATGAATACAAATATCACGCCACCGGTCCATCAACTACAAGAGGCCATGAATACAAATATCATGCCACCGGACCATCAACCACAAGACGCCATGAATACAAATATCACGCCACCGGACCAACAACCACAAGAGGCCATGAATACAAGTATCACGCCACCGGACCATCAACCACAAGAGGCCATGAATACAAATATCACGCCACCGGACCAACAACCACAAGAGGCCATGAATACAAGTATCACGCCACCGGACCATCAACCACAAGAGGCCATGAATACAAATATCACGCCACCGGACCATCAACCAACATCAAGAGTCACACAAGCCTGGAATAATCTCTCTTGAGTAATACATGACCTGTATCAGTACAGCTTCTCATATAGACAAATCCAGCACCACGAACACCACGCATATAAGAATAGAAGCAACTTACCCTTGGTACGGTTCATTACCCACACGGGTACCTACTGACTGTAAATACTTAAGGTTTCTCTGCCGGACTACAGCTTCAGTACATCCTCGTTCCTCAGGTGCACGCCGCTTCCCGGGAAGGTCTCAAGAAGCATAGCGAGTCTTGTGGAAAATGTGACCTTTTAGTGACTGTTTGAGAAGTACAACTCATGCATATAATGTCCAAGTAAATTATTTAGTATTGTCTAATTGAATTATAGACTTTCATAATTATTGAATGGTGAAGATATTATGGACCATTTGTGTAAACAGTTGCCATGCAGGCCAGCACAGGTCACAAAATAAAGGAATATAACCCCAGAAGTCATTGTAATACCAAGTGAAAAAGACAGAGAACAATTCCTTCCGAAGGTAAAATATAGCCATTTTGCACCTTTTTCTTCCTGGATCAAGAACTTTGGTGATTATAAAATCTGGTCTCCTTGCACCCGGCCGCCGCTGGTTCCAGTTCATAGGAGTGAGCCAAACTAAGATGATGCCTCTGTTGTTGTTGGTGAAGGCCGTGGGTGTGTTGGTCAGAGAGTGACAGTGTTGGTGAAGGCCGTGGGTGTGTTGGTCAGAGAGTGACAGTGTTGGTGAAGGCCGTGGGTGTGTTGGTCAGAGAGTGACAGTGTTGGTGAAGGCCGTGGGTGTGTTGGTCAGAGAGCGACAGTGTTGGTGAAGGCCGTGAGTGTGTTGGTCAGAGAGTGACAGTGTTGGTGAAGGCCGTTGGTGTGTTGGTCAGAGAGTGACAGTGTTGGTGAAGGCCGTGGGTGTGTTGGTCAGAGAGTGACAGTGTTGGTGAAGGCCGTGGGTGTGTTGGTCAGAAGTGACAGTGTTGGTAGAAAGGCCGTGGGTGTGTTGATCAGAAGTGACAGTGTTGGTGAAGGCCGTGGGTGTGTTGGTCAGAAGTGACAGTGTGGTGAAAGGCCGTGGAGTTAACTGTTGGTCAGAAAGTGACAGTGTTGGTGAAGGCCGTGGGTGTGTTGGTCAGAAGAGTGACAGTGTGTTGGTGAGCCGTGGGTGTGTTGGTCCAGAAGTGACGGTGTTGGTGAAGGCCGTGGGTGTCATTGGTCAGAAATTGTGGTGTTGGTGAAGGCCGTGGGTTGACTGTTGGTTAAGTGATGTAGTGTTGGTGAAGGCCGTGGGTGTGTTGGTCAGAGAGTGACAGTGTTGGTGAAGGCCGTGGGTGTGTTGGTCAGAGAGTGACAGTGTTGGTGAAGGCCGTGGGTGTGTTGATCAGAGAGTGACAGTGTTGGTGAAGGCCGTGGGTGTGTTGGTCAGAGAGTGACAGTGTTGGTGAAGGCCGTGGGTGTGTTGGTCAGAGAGTGACAGTGTTGGTGAAGGCCGTGGGTGTGTTGGTCAGTGACAGTGTTGGTGAAGGCCGTGGGTGTGTTGATCAGAGGTGACGGTGTTGGTGGGGTAAGTGGTTGGTCGATTACGGTCCAGGGGGTGACGGTGTTGGGCAGGCCGTGGGTGTGTTGGTCAGAAGTGACCAGTGTTGGAGGCCGTGGGTGTGGTTGGTCCGGAGGTGACAGTGTTGGTGAAGGCCGTGGGTGTGTTGGTGAAGGTGACAGTGTTGGTGAAGGCCGTGGGTGTGGTCCAGAGTGACGGTGTTGGTGAAGGCCGTGGGTGTGTTGGTCAGAGAGTGACAGTGTTGGTGAAGGCCGTGGGTGTGTTGGTCAGAGAGTGACAGTGTTGGTGAAGGCCGTGGGTGTGTTGGTCAGAGAGTGACAGTGTTGGTGAAGGCCGTGGGTGTGCTAGAAATAAAAGTCGTGACTCGTCTTTGTGGAAAAGTAAAGCTGCAGAAGGTACAATTACGTCACTATGACGCCACCGTCTTACACCTGTCAGTAATACTTCTTCTGTCTAGTATGATAATTATTTTCAGAGCTGCATGTACCCGCGGGGGTTCCTCCAGCACTACTGCCTGGCTCCCCGCCACACGCTGAATGGCTTGATCTGTTCCTCTCCGGGGTTGATGCTGCACACATAGACTGGGCAGTCCAGGTGTCTCAACAACTACAGGCAGTTAACAGGTAAGATACAGACTCCTACTTTGTATTGATCATTTATTTATTATACACAACTTTTATATTACTGTATGATGATCCAGGCCGTCAAGATGATGAAATACTAAACTGCACGAGGAACATTAATGATGTACAGTCAACAGTACAAGTTTGTTACCAGCCAACCTGCAGGTGGATCAACGTGTACTGTTGACTGTATTACATTGTGATACTTAAGATGAATACTAATAAAAGTTATGAAGGGTGAAATAATAATAATAATAATAATAATAACAATAATAATAATAATAGCAATAATAATAATAATAATAATAATAATAATAATAATAATAATAATAATAATGTAATAGCAATAATAATTAATAATAATAATAATAATAATAATAATAATAATAATAATAAAAATAATGATAATAATGATAATAATAATGATAATAATAATAATAATAATAATAATATAAATAATAATAATAATAATAATGTAATAGCAATAATAATTAATTATTATTAGAAGAAGAAGAAGAAGAAGAAGGCTGGATCATTGTTAGTTTGGTGGACTGTTTCATTTGGGTCAATATTTGATGATTAATACAGTGGCTGTACAGTACAGTAGTCTTTTGTGGACACGATAAAAAAGGTTTGGTTTGGTTCTTCCCAGTTGAGAATCACCAAGTAAAAAACGTGTTCCTTTTCTTTACGTTACTACGACCGTTTTCCATTGAAAAGGAACAAATAAACAAATATTGAAGAAACTGAAATAGATATTGTGGAAGTGATTATTACCTTTAGAAGTTTAGATGATATTTGTTATGGAAGGGCGGAGAAAGGGAAGATGGTATCGTCCCCAGCCCCTCTCAACTGTCCATCATTCTCCGCACCAGCCACTCTCTGACTACTGTGTTTGCTTACGTTATGAGTGGTAAGGTTAGGTTAGGTTATTATTGGTTAGGTTAGGTTAGGTTATGAGTGGTATGGTTAGGTTAGGTTATTATTGGTTAGGTTAGGTTAGGTTAGGTTATGAGTGGTATGGTTAGGTTAGGTTATTATTGGTTAGGTTAGGTTAGGTTATGAGTGGTATGGTTAGTTTAGGTTATTTTAGGTTATTATTGGTTAGGTTGAGTTGGATTGGGTTGTGAATTGGTATGGTTGGTTTGGGTTATTATTGGTTATTATTGGTTAGGTTAGGTTAGGTTATTATTGGTTGGGTTAGAGGTTGGGTTATGAATTGGTACATGGTTGGTTTGGGTTATTTTGAGTTGGCTATTAGGTTAGGTTAGGTTATGAGTGGTATGGATAGTTTAGGTTATTATTGGTTATTATTGGTTAGGTTAGGTTAGGTTATGAGTGGTATGGTTAGTTTAGGTTATTATTGGTTATTATTGGTTAGGTTAGGTTAGGTTATGAGTGGTATGGTTAGTTTAGGTTATTATTGGTTATTATTGATGAGGTTAGGTTAGGTTAGGTTATGAGTGGTATGGTTGGTTTAGGTTATTATTGGTTATTATTGGTTAGGTTAGGTTATGAGTGGTATGGTTAGTTTAGGTTATTATTGGTTATTATTGGTTAGGTTAGGTTATGAGTGGTATGGTTAGTTTAGGTTATTATTGGTTATTATTGATTAGGTTAGGTTATGAGTGGTATGGTTAGTTTAGGTTATTATTGGTTATTATTGATGAGGTTAGGTTAGGTTATGAGTGGTATGGTTAGTTTAGGTTATTATTGGTTATTATTGATTAGGTTAGGAGTGGTATGGTTAGTTTAGGTTATTATTGGTTATTATTGATTAGGTTAGGTTAGGTTAGGTTATGAGTGGTATGGTTAGTTTAGGTTATTATTGGTTATTATTGGTTAGGTTAGGTTAGGTTAGGTTATGAGTGGTATGGTTAGTTTAGGTTATTATGGGTTATTATTGATTAGGTTGGTTTAGGTTGGGTTATAATTGAACGTAGTTGGTTTGGGTTATTATTTGGTTATTATTGGTTTAGGTTAGGTTGGGTTGGGTTATGAGTAATTTATGGTTAGTTTAGGTTATTATTGGTTATTATTGGGTTAGGTTGGGTTATGGTGGTATGGTTGGTTTAGGTTATTGTTGGTTATTATTGGTTAGGTTAGGTTATGTTATGAGTGGTATGGTTAGTTTAGGTTATTATTGGTTATTATTGATTAGGTTAGGTTAGGTTATGAGTGGTATGGTTAGTTTAGGTTATTATTGGTTATTATTGATTAGGTTAGGTTAGGTTATGAGTGGTATGGTTAGTTTAGGTTATTATTGGTTATTATTGATTAGGTTAGGTTAGGTTATGAGTGGTATGGTTAGTTTAGGTTATTATTGGTTATTATTGATTAGGTTAGGTTAGGTTATGAGTGGTATGGTTAGTTTAGGTTATTATTGGTTATTATTACAGTTAGGTTGGGTTGGGGTTGCAAATTGGTATGGTTGGTTTAGGTTATTATTGGTTATTATTGGTTAGGTTAGGTTAGGTTATGAGTGGTATGGTTAGTTAGGTTATTATTGGTTATTATTGATTAGGTTAGGTTAGGTTAGGTTATGAGTGGTATGGTTAGTTTAGGTTATTATTGGTTATTATTGATTAGGTTAGGTTAGGTTATGAGTGGTATGGTTAGTTTAGGTTATTATTGGTTAGGTTAGGTTATGAGTGGTATGGTTAGTTTAGGTTATTATTGGTTATTATTGATTAGGTTAGGTTAGGTTATGAGTGGTATGGTTGGTTTAGGTTATTATTGGTTATTATTGGTTAGGTTAGGTTAGGTTAGGTTATGAGTGGTATGGTTAGTTTAGGTTATTATTGGTTATTATTGATTAGGTTAGGAGTGGTATGGTTAGTTTAGGTTATTATTGGTTATTATTGATTAGGTTAGGTTAGGTTATGAGTGGTATGGTTAGTTTAGGTTATTATTGGTTATTATTGATTAGGTTAGGTTAGGTTATGAGTGGTATGGTTAGTTTAGGTTATTATTGGTTATTATTGGTTAGGTTAGGAGTGGTATGGTTAGTTTAGGTTATTATTGGTTATTATTGATTAGGTTAGGTTAGGTTAGGTTATGAATTGGTATGGTTAGTTTAGGTTATTATTGGTTATTATTGATTAGGTTGGGTTAGGTTAGGTTATGAATTGGTATGGTTGGTTTAGGTTATTATTGGTTATTGTTGATTAGGTTAGGTTAGGTTGTTATGAGTGGTATGGTTGGTTTGGGTTATTGGTTACTATTGGTTAGGTTGGGTTATGATTGGTATGGTTAGTTTAGGTTATTATTGGTTATTATTGAGTTAGGTTAGGTTAGGTTGGGTTATGAGGTGAAGGCTGCTTGGTTGGTTTAGGTTATTATTGGTTATTATTGATTAGGTTAGGTTAGGTTATGAGTGGTATGGTTAGTTTAGGTTATTATTGGTTATTATTGATTAGGTTAGGTTAGGTTATGAGTGGTATGGTTAGTTTAGGTTATTATTGGTTAGGTTAGGTTATTATTGGTTAGGTTAGGTTAGGTTATGTGGTATGGTTAGTTTAGGTTATTATTGGTTATTATTGATTAGGTTAGGTTAGGTTAGGTTATGAGTGGTATGGTTAGTTTAGGTTATTATTGGTTAGGTTAGGTTAGGTTAGGTTATGAGTGGTATGGTTAGTTTAGGTTATTATTGGTTATTATTGGTTAGGTTAGGTTATTATTGGTTAGGTTAGGTTATTATTGGTTAGGTTAGGTTAGGTTATGAGTGGTATGGTTAGTTTAGGTTATTATTGGTTAGGGGCCTCCACCCATTATCTTACACAGGGCCCCCAACCATTATCTTACACAGGGCCTCCAACCATTATCTTACACAGGGCCCCCAAACCATTATCTTGTACAAGGCCCCAAACTGTTATCTTACACAGGTCCCCAAACTGTTATCTTACACAGGGCCCCAACCATTATCTTGTACAGGGCCCCCAACCATTATCTTGTACAGGGCCCCAAACTGTTATCTTACACAGGGCCCCAACCATTATCTTGTACAGGGCCCCAAACTGTTATCTTACACAGGGCCCCAACCATTATCTTGTACAGGGCCCCAAACCATTATTTGTACAAGGGCCCCAAACTGTTATCTTACACAGGGCTAACCATTTTTCTTGGGCCCTAACCATTATCTTGTACAGGGCCCCCAAACTGTTATCTTACACAGGGCCCCAACCATTATCTTGTACAGACCCAACTGTTATCTTACACAGGGCCCCGCCAACTTTGCAAGACCGCCAATTATTTTTGTACAGGGCCCCAAACTGTTGTCTTACATGGGGCCCCAACCATTTCTTGTACAGGGGCCCCAAACTGTTATCTTACACAGGGCCCCAACCATTATCTTGTACAGGGCCCCAAACTGTTATCTTACACAGGGCCCCCAACCATTATCTTGTACAGGGCCCCAAACTGTTATCTTACACAGGGCCCCCAACCATTATCTTGTACAGGGCCGCCAACCATTATTTTGTACAGGGCCCCAAACTGTTATCTTACATAGGGCCCCAACCATTATCTTGTACGGGGCCCCAAACTGTTATCTTACACAGGGCCCCTCACAAGGTAGAGTCGGCCCTGTCATCCCGGTACAAGGTTGGAATACGTGTATTACACTACCAGTAGTTACCGGGAATCATGTGGTAACAGTGAGAGGGAAACACCTATACCAGTGTTGCCAGATTTTTAAATATAAATAATTATCGAGCTGGATCCACAAAATTATTGTTTCTTTATCAACATTATCGTACACTTGCAGACATTATTAGTACGTGTCTTTATTTATTGTAAAGTTACCTTTTGATTGACGAAGTTATCACATACGACAGTTTAAATAATGTGTGGGAAGGAAGCATTAATGAACTATTGGTAATATTGGTAGACAAAATAAGACACTCAGTCAAAGTTTTAGTACTTTAGTAGGCAGACTAACACACCCATTGTTGACATTGATAATTTGGGTTAGCAATTATCGTGATCTCAAATATGAACCTAAAATTATTTGATAATATAATAATAATAATAGTTACAATAATAATAATAATAATAATAATAATAATAATAATAATAATAATAATAATAATAATAATAATAATAATAATAATAATAATAATTATAGTTACAATAATAATAATAATACAAATAATAATAATAATAATAATAATAATAATAATAATAATAATAATAATAATAATAATAATAATAATAATAATAATTATAGTTACAATAATAATAATAATATTAACAATAACAATATAACAACAACAACAACAACAACAATCATCATGTGAGGTCCTCGACTTAGTAATGGAAGTAAACCTGGGCCGTGGTCCATATTAAAACTGGGGGAATTTATAAGGAACACAAACACACAACTGAATGTTTATAATATAATTATTTTAAGTATAAATAATAATTATATTAATGGTGCAAACTTTATACACACTGTGTGTATACAATATACAGGTTCATCATCATTTTAATATGATGAAATAATGACTACTATAAGTGTTCAAGTGTTGTCCTCCCCGCCCCCAGGGGCTATGACTCGCTGAGGTTCCTCCGTTGTCTGCTGAGTGACCTAGAACTGGGTGTGTTGGCCAGCCAGCTGAGACGTCGTAACGTGCGGGCGACTACACTTGTTGTGCAGGGAGACAACCTCGAGACCTTCACTCTGTCCGGATACAAAGTCTGGAGGTACGTATTGTGTACAGTCGTCCAACGAGGTGATGTCACAGTTTTCAGTAAGATTAGTTCAAACAGCGGTATCTTGCAGGAGACCAGCGAGTGACTGACTGGTCGTCGTTGTAGTAAGATGGTGTATTAACTCCTGAGCCAAATTTCTCGCTACTTAAATTACTGACATTCTCTCATTATATACGCAGGTAAAATTCTTCAAGACGGATAACAAAAGTAAAAGAACTATATTCCAGTCCCATGCTTAAAAGAGGCAGAAAATGTGTGCCGTAAAATAGGACAGGATAATATGATACACCAGCCGGCGGTAACAACTGTTATATAGTGCGTCCTTCACAGCTGAGATGTTTTATAAATGAGTTTATTATTAATGACCGTTTTTGACGAGAAAGATATTGAGCTAAATTATATAAAGATACATACATTAATTATTTCATACATGAACACGAAGGAAGTTTATCAGAAATATTATACAAGAATTAACTGTTAAACTCTGGTAGCAAATTGACGTTTTCGTAGGACGCATTTAATATATAATTATTTTTACCCACAATAAGACATACTAAGACAAATTGCATATCAGTAATACTACATCAGGCAAAAACATAATTTAAAAAAATCAGAATAACATTGAAATATTACACGACCGTCAGCAGAGGTGGGAAATATATGAAGTTGTTCCCAGTAATTATTTCACATAATTATGTTCCAGCTGTAAAAACTAAAAGAGATAATAAAGGCAGTTGACACTTTATGACTGAACGTTTCTGGTGACACCAATCATTTAGACCATTTCCGGTACTTTGGTTTTACAGCAGATGTTGATGGTTGTTACCTTCGGCATTATCCTCCAGGGTGCATCATTCCATGTTTTACAGCAGATGTTGATGGTTGTTACCTTCGGCATTATCCTCCAGGGTGCATCATTCCATGTTTTACAGCAGATGTTGATGGTTGTTACCTTCGGCATTATCCTCCAGGGTGCATCATTCCATGTTTTACAGCATATGTTGCTGGTTGTTACCTTCGGCATTATCCTCCAGGGTGCATCATTCCATGTTTTTACAGCAGATGTTGCTGGTTGTTACCTTCGGCATTATCCTCCAGGTGCATCATTCCATGTTTTTACAGCAGATGTTGATGGTTGTTACCCTTCGGCATTATCCTCCAGGTGCATCATTCCATGTTTTTACAGCAGATGTTGCTGGTTGTTACCTTCGTTATCCTCCAGGGTGCATCATTCCATGTTTTACAGCAGATGTTGATGGTTACCTTCGGCATTATCCTCCAGGGTGCATCATTCCATGTTTTACAGCGAATGTTGCTGGTTGTTGCCTTCGGCATTATCCTCCAGAAGTGCATCATTCCATGTTTTACAGCAGATGTTTGCTGGTTGTTACCTTCGGCATTATCCTCCAAGTGCTTCATTCCATGTTTTACAGCAGATGTTGCTGGTTTATTTACCTTCAGCATTATCCTCCAGGGTGCATCATTCCATGTTTTTACAGCAGATGTTGATGGTTTGTTACCTTCGGCATTATCCTCCAGGAGTGCATCATTCCATGTTTTTACAGCAGATGTTGCTGGTTGTTACCTTCAGCATTATCCTCCAGGGTGCATCATTCCATGTTTTACAGCAGATGTTGATGGTTGTTACCTTCGGCATTATCCTCCAGGGTGCATCATTCCATGTTTTACAGCAGATGTTGATGGTTGTTACCTTAGGCATTATCCTCCAGGGTGCATCATTCCATGTTTTACAGCAGATGTTGATGGTTGTTACCTTCGGCATTGTCCTCCAGGGTGCATCATTCCATGTTTTACAGCAGATGTTGATGGTTGTTACCTTTGGCATTATCCTCCAGGGTGCATCATTCCATGTTTTACAGCAGATGTTGCTGGTTGTTACCTTCGGCATTATCCTCCAGGGTGCATCATTCCATGTTTTACAGCAGATGTTGCTGGTTGTTACCTTCGGCATTATCCTCCAGGGTGCTTCATTCCATGTTTTACAGCAGATGTTGCTGGCTGTTACCTTTGGCATTATCCTCCAGGGTGCATCATTCCATGTTTTACAGCAGATGTTGATGGTTGTTACCATCGGCATTATCCTCCAGGGTGCATCATTCCATGTTTTTACAGCAGATGTTGCTGGATTTGTTACCTTCAGCATTATCCTCCAGGTGCATCATTCCATATTTTGGCAGATGTTGCTGGTTGTTACCTTCAGCATTATCCTCCAGGGTGCATCTTCCATGTTTTACAGCAGATGTTGATGGTTATTTACCTTCGGCATTATCCTCCAGGGTGCATCATTCCATGTTTTACAGCAGATGTTTGCTGGTTGTTACCTTCATTATCCTCCAGAGTGCATCATTCCATGTTTTACAGCAGATGTTGATGGTTGTACCTTCGGCACATTATCCTCCAGGTGCATCATTCCATGTTTTACAGCAGATGTTGCTGGTTGTTACCTTCGGCATTATCCTCCAGGGTGCATCATTCCATGTTTTACAGCAGATGTTGCTGGTTGTTACCTTCGGCATTATCCTCCAGGGTGCATCATTCCATGTTTTACAGCAGATGTTGATGGTTGTTACCTTCGGCATTATCCTCCAGGGTGCATCATTCCATGTTTTACAGCAGATGTTGATGGTTGTTACCTTCGGCATTATCCTCCAGGGTGCATCATTCCATGTTTTACAGCAGATGTTGCTGGTTGTTACCTTCGGTATTATCCTCCAGGGTGAATCATTCCATGTTTTACAGCAGATGTTGATGGTTGTTACCTTCGGCATTATCCTCCAGGGTGCATCAGTCCATGTTTTACAGCAGATGTTGCTGGTTGTTACCTTCGGCATTATCCTCCAAGTTGCATCATTCCATGTTTTACAGCAGATGTTGATGGTTGTTGCAACCGGCATTATCCTCCAGGGTGCATCATTCCATGTTTTACAGCAGATGTTGCTGGTTGTTACCTTCGGCATTATCTCCAGGGGCATCATTCCATGTTTACAGCAGATGTTGATGGTTTATTGCCTTCAGCATTATCCTCCAGGGTGCATCATTCCATGTTTTGCAGCAGATGTTGATGGTTGTTACCTTCGGCATTATCCTCCAAGGTGCATCATTCCATGTTTAGCAGATGTTGATGGACATTACCTTCGGCATTATCCTCCAGGGTGCATCATTCCATGTTTTACAGCAGATGTTGATGGATTTGTTACCTTTGGCATTATCCTCCAGGGTGCATCATTCCATGTTTTACAGCAGATGTTGATGGTTGTTACCTTCGGCATTATCCTCCAGGGTGCATCATTCCATGTTTTACAGCAGATGTTGATGGTTGTTACCTTCGGCATTATCCTCCAGGGTGCATCATTCCATGTTTTACAGCAGGCCAGTGGTTGTTACCTTCGGCATTATCCTCCAGGGTGCATCATTCCATGTTTTACAGCAGATATTTGCTGGTTTATTTACCTTCGGCATTATACTCCAGGGTGCATCATTCCATGTTTTACAGCAGATGTTGATGGTTGTTACCTTCGGCATTATCATCCAGAGTGCATCATTCCATGTTTACAGCAGATGTTGATGGTTATTGCCTTCGGCATTATCCTCCAGGGTGCATCATTCCATGTTTTTACAGCCAGATGTTGATGGTTGTTACCTTCATTATCCTCTAAGTGCATCATTCCATGTTTTACAGCAGATGTTGCTGGTTGTTACTTCAGCATTATCCTCCAAGTGCATCATTCCATGTTTGCAGCAGATGTTGCTGGTTGTTACCTTCGGCATTATCCTCCAGGGTGCATCATTCCATGTTTTACAGCAGATGTTGCTGGTTGTTACCTTCGGCATTATCCTCCAGGGTGCATCATTCCATGTTTTACAGCAGATGTTGATGGTTGTTACCTTCGGCATTATCCTCCAGGGTGCATCATTCCATGTTTTACAGCAGATGTTGATGGTTGTTGCAACCTGACATTATCCTCCAAGTGCATCATTCCATGTTTTACAGCAGATGTTGATGGATTTGTTACCTTCGGCATTATCCTCCAGTGCATCATTCCATGTTTTACAGCAGATGTTGATGGTTGTTACCTTCTGGCATTATCCTCCAGGGTGCATCATTCCATGTTTTTACAGCAGATGTTGATGGATTTGTTACCTTCGGCATTATCACTCCAGGGTGCATCATTCCATGTTTTTACAGCAGATGTTGATGTTTGTTACCTTCGGCATTATCTACCAGGGTGCATCATTCCAGGTTTTACAGCAGATGTTGATGGTTGTTACCTTCGGCATTATCCTCCAGGGTGCATCATTCCATGTTTTACAGCAGATGTTGATGGTTGTTACCTTCGGCATTATCCTCCAGGGTGCATCATTCCATGTTTTACAGCAGATGTTGATGGTTGTTACCTTGGGCATTATCCTCCAGGGTGCATCATTCCATGTTTTACAGCAGATGTTGCTGGTTGTTACCTTCGGCATTATCCTCCAGGGTGCATCATTCCATGTTTTACAGCAGATGTTGATGGCTGTTACCTTCGGCATTATCCTCCAGGGTGCATCATTCCATGTTTTACAGCAGATGTTGATGGTGTTACCTTCGGCATTAACTCCTCCAGGGTGCATCATTCCGCTGTTTTGGCAGATGTTGCTGGTTTATTTTCCTTCGGCATTATCCTCCAGGGTGCATCATTCCATGTTTACATGGATGGTGATGGTTGTTACCTTCGGCATTATCGCACTCCAGGGTGCATCATTCCATGTTTTTTAACGAATGTTGATGGTTGTTACCTTCAGCATTATCCTCAGGGTGCATCATTCCTGTTTTACAGCAGATGTTTGATGGTTGTTACGTAGCATTATCGCCAGGGTGCATCATTCCATGTTTTAGCAGATGTTGATGGTTGCAATTTACCTTCAGCATTATCCTCCAGGGTGCATCATTCCATGTTTTACAGCAGATGTTGATGGTTGTTACCTTCGGCATTATCCTCCAGGGTGCATCATTCCATGTTTTACAGCAGATGTTGATGGTTGTTACCTTCGGCATTATCCTCCAGGGTGCATCATTCCATGTTTTACAGCAGATGTTGATGGTTGTTACCTTCGGCATTATCCTCCAGGGTGCATCATTCCATGTTTTACAGCAGATGTTGATGGTTGTTACCTTCGGCATTATCCTCCAGGGTGCATCATTCCATGTTTTACAGCAGATGTTGATGGTTGTTACCTTCGGCATTATCCTCCAGGGTGCATCATTCCATGTTTTACAGCAGATGTTGATGGTTGTTACCTTCGGCATTATCCTCCAGGGTGCATCATTCCATGTTTTACAGCAGATGTTGATGGTTGTTACCTTCGGCATTATCCTCCAGGGTGCATCATTCCATGTTTTACAGCAGATGTTGCTGGTTGTTACCTTCGGCATTATCCTCCAGGGTGCATCATTCCATATTTTACAGCAGATGTTGCTGGTTGTTACCTTCGGCATTATCCTCCAGGGTGCATCATTCCATGTTTTACAGCAGATGTTGATGGTTGTTACCTTCGGCATTATCCTCCAGGGTGCATCATTCCATGTTTTACAGCAGATGTTGCTGGTTGTTACCTTCGGCATTATCCTCCAGAGTGCATCATTCCATGTTTTACAGCAGATGTTGATGGTTGTTACCTTCGGCATTATCCTCCAGGGTGCATCATTCCATGTTTTACAGCAGATGTTGCTGGTTGTTACCTTCGGCATTATCCTCCAGGGTGCATCATTCCATGTTTTACAGCAGATGTTGATGGTTGTTACCTTCGGCATTATCCTCCAGGGTGCATCATTCCATGTTTTACAGCAGATGTTGATGGTTGTTAACTTCGGCATTATCCTCCAGGGTGCATCATTCAATGTTTTACAGCAGATGTTGATGGTTGTTACCTTCGGCATTATCCTCCAGGGTGCATCATTCCATGTTTTCGTAACCTCAGTTTCTTCTCTGGTCCACTTTCTCTTCAAGTACTTATACAAACATATTGTCTAAATCTTCACTCTGCAAATGAGCTAAAGTCAGTTATTTGGCCCAAATAAAGATGTGTTATATAGGCATTGATCAAGGTTCTCACGACCCACGTTACACAATGATTCCCTGCTCAGTAAAGAACAATACTTGTATCTATAACTCTCTTATATTTGTTTGTCTTACCATTCACCCCGTCATTCACCCCACCATCTTCTAGGGTGAACCAGTCACCTGTTTGAGAAGCGCTCACTTTTAGACGACTGACTGTATATGATTCTCTTACCTATAGCCTTTATTTGTTCTGTAATATTATTGATCTATTTGTTATATATATATATATATATATATATATATATATATATATATATATATATATATATATATATATATATATATATATACCAGCAGAAACTCCACCCTCCGGGCGGCTCTTTCGCTAGGCCACGGTAGGACGCCACCCTCCGAGAGGCTCCACATTGTCTCACTGTAGTGCATTAAGGTTGACCACATTTTTGGTTTTGCCATTAGGAGTAAGGTTTAGGCCAACCATCTTTAGGGACTGTCCCTGACTTTTGTAGATGGTCATGGCAAAGCTCACTTTAACCGGGAACTGAAGTTGCTTGAACTCAAATGGCAGGTCAGTGGTGATGAGAGGTATCCTTGGTATAAACACGTCCTCTCCTTTAGCTTTTCCTGTCAGTATTGTAGCTTCCAGTACATGTGGCATCATGTTCTTCACCACCAGTCTTGTGCCATTGCAGAGCCTTGGTGGTTCAAGATTTCTTAAGAGCATTATAGGAGTTCCAATCTTGAGAGTGAGGTGGTGAGGAGGCATTCCAGCAGGCTCCAAAGAATTAAGGAATTCTGCAGGGTACTGGACTGCTTGGTCCTGGTCGATTACTGTATCAACAGACTTGAATGAGGTCTCACTGCCTGGAAGCTGTCTGAGTAGATTCATGTTGATTTCAGCCACTGTTTCATTTTTTGGTGCCAGAATTGCGAGTTCACGCAGCCGCTTGTGATCCTTGTAGTGGTGGATAATGTTTGGGTAGACCATGTTAGTGAGCTCAGTTGAGGACTTTACAACATTTCCACATCCTTGAGGAATGATTTTTTTGTTCTTCTGAATCAACAGGGAAAGTTCCATTCCCAATCTGTAGTAGAAGGTTTGCAAACCGTCCAGCATCCTGATCTCCTTGTAGATGTACTCTCATGTTTGTGGATGGGGTGAGTGTCTGAACACTTCTCCAAAGGTATGGTGCCTTGAGGCACGCATTCAGTTCATCAGCTGGAGTGCTTCGAGGAATGACAGGTAGGGTCTGGCGAAAGTCTCCAGCAATGACCATTGTAATGCCACCCATTAGCTGGTCATTTTCACGTATGTCTTGCAAGGTCCTGTCCAATGCTTCAAACGCTAACTTGTAAGACATAGTGCATTCATCCCAGACTATGAGGCTGCATTTTTCTAAGAGTTTTGCCTTTGCCGATCCTTTTTTGATGTCGCACACTGGATTCTCATTGTGAGCAAGGATGAGAGGCATTTTAAAAGTTGGGTGTGCAGTACGTCCTCCTTCTACTAGTGTTGCGGCAATGCGTGAGGATGCCACAGCAAGAGCAATTTTCCCCTGATGACGTAGTTTGGCCAACATAAGGTTGATCAGGAATGTTTTCCCTGTCCCGCCAGGTGCATCGAGAAAGATCATACCTCCCTGCTCCGCTTGTATCGCTTGCAAGATCTGTTCATAAGCATTTGCTTGATCAGGCACCAGGTGAGGCTCATTCTCTTCAACAAAATTCACCAGAAATTCAACTGAGTAGTCTGTCTCTCTGAGCAACTCCCTGTTTCTTCTCTGTTTGGGGAAGGCAATCCAAAATCAGTCAAGTTTTTCCGCATAGCTCCATCACTTTGTCTTCCAGCATGATCAGAGCCCTGTTGAACATGTCATCGATGAACTCAATCTCTTGACCAGGATGTTTTCTTCTTGCTTGATGAAGTAGATCCTCTGAAAGACTTTCTTGGTGGTTTTCCCAGAGCTGGCTTGGGTTGGAAAGTCCACATGTAGCAATCATGATGGCAAACAGGTTCCTCATTCTCATTGGCGATTGAGTAGCTGCTGCCTCTTCTAATGTGTCACTCCAGTGACCAGCATCTTCCAGTAGGCCAAGGAGATTGCACGCTTCCTGATAGGTTCTGCAGACTTGTCCATTCACTGTCTTGAGTGCTGCATATGATGTTGGGCCACAGATGTGGTGCAAAAGTAGTCTCAAACAATAGCATTCAAAGTTGTTGGGGTGAACCGTGTAGACACGTCCCAAAGCATTGCCTGACTTTATCCCTGGATATCCTTTAACATCGGATCCTTGAGCTCTTCTCTGGAACTTTTTCATTGAAGCCTGCCATATGTAGAACTTGGGTACGTCAACATACAGGAGGATTTGAGCAAACTCATCTTCCTGTGAAAGCTTGAAGAATGCAGTGAGGGTCGTATCAGCAGGATTTGCCATTTGATTTTGGAGGGACTCTTCTGTGAAGTAAACTCTTTGTCCATTTTCCAGGTGAACAGCCAGATGAACTACTGTTGGACATCGTTCGTGTATGGGAAAACTAAAAATTCTCCATAGGGCTTTATTGCTGCATATATAACGGCCCTGCAGAAACTGTGTCACCTCATCATGATTTCCATCCTTTTCCAATCGCTTGGTCAGAGCCTTTGTTGACGTATTTGCAGACATACTTGATGGACTTGACTGAATTACAGAACTCCACATTGATGTGCGCATTGAATGCTTTACTCAAAAGAGGATTGTAGGGGACCACCCATTTGTTGTCTACTGTTATTTCACTGTCTGTTCCAGGTCTCAACACTGCTGTAAAACCTCCACCGCCTGGCGCTCTTCTCTTGTACTGAGGACAGCCATCTTCTCCACTCTGAGTATCCTTTATCAGGTCTTTTGGGAAGTTTTTGTTGCAACGTCCATCTTTCATGCATGGAGAGTGTCTGTTGAATGGTCCACATGGCCCATGAATCATTTGCTTCTTGATGATCTCATAGAGAACTGGATCTTCTTCTGGATCAGGAAACTCTGCTCGAATGCAGTTGTCAATCATGTTCGGTCGAAGTTTCTCTTTCAGCCAGATCAAGACATGGGCATGTGGTAGACCTCGTTTCTGCCACTCAGTGGAGTACATGTAGCACCGTGTAGGGCCAAGGATTGATGCTTTTGCTCGTAAGTCCATGAGTTTGATCACTTTCTAACGAAATACTCTCGCTGTAATGTCATGCCGATCTTGTCCTTTCTGGCCTTCCATTAGAGCTTCTGTTATGTCAGTCCATACAGGGTTGCATGTAACAGTAATGAAGAGATCTGGTCGTCCATAGTTTCTGACGTAGGTCATGGCATCCTGAGTCTTTTCATGCATGTATCGCGGACCTCCAGTGAAGGAAGAGGGGAGAATCACCAGCTGTCCAACATTACCCACATGTCCATCCCTTGCTACTGCATCTCTCAGTTGAATGTAGTCATCAACCCTGAGCTTCTTTTGGTTGAGTCGTATGAAGGTGAGTCTTTCTGTTTCAATTTTGGCTTACATGTCCACTACAAACTGGTGGAAGAGGTTCCTTGATCTTAGTATCTGGTTGAAACTGTCTTCTCTGATCATGAATCTGTATGAATAAAAGTCATTGGATGAGACTTTCGTACCTACTTTTGCTGCACCAGTCGCTGGATCTGTGTGAGGAATGTTGAAGTGATATCCGTCTTTACCTTCCAGAAGATGAGAGGATACTGCAGTGCATCATAGGATCGATGTGTCTCTGATATTCTTGTGAGCGACTCGTCTCCCATTTTGAGTATGATGTCTCTTTTCTCAAACTCTTGACCGACAATAAGGATGGCTACTTCATCAACTACAGGAGCATTGAGTCTTCTTTCATGTTCTCCCTTAGGGGTCGTGTCTGCTTTGATCCTGACTTTGTACTCGTCAGAAGGCATGTTTTCCAGGGCATTTTTAAATGACTGTACATACGTGTTGCGCTCATGCAGCATTTCTTGGATAGATAGGACAATGTCATGTCTGACACCTTGAATGTTACCACACCTGATAGTAGTCTGGTTTTCATGATCTCCCATGAAGTAGATTTGGAGGAACTTTGCCTGCTCATCTTCCAGTGGTAAGAGGGATCCTGCTTTGTGATAGACTTGACCCTGGACTTTGAATGTGGGCATGTATCCGTGCTCACGAACTACTGTGGTAGCTCCAAAGGATGTCATCTGGAAGCATGAATTGTACTTCAGTATATTTTCCAAGAAATGTTTGACTCTGGTGTTGTTCCCAGCATGAGAGTCTTCAATGGTTGTGGCGGTTTTTCCCAATTTGCCAGTCGTACTTTCCCACGAGAGCAGCACAGTCCAGCAGATTCTCCTTAGTACTTCTTTGCACCGCAGTGTTCACATTTCTTATCCATGTTGCCAATGACAACAGAGGGATACTTTTCATATTCTGTCTCATTGTCATAGTTAAATGCTGCTCTTGCAAGTGGATGCCACTGTGTATTCCTTCTTAGAATTCTTGATCTCGCAGCTCTCTGTCTATCAGCATTCAAACGAATTTCATGCGCTTGATCATGTTCTTGAGAACGTCTTTCTGCTGTTTGCTTTCTGTCAGCATTAAGATGGGATTCCCTTTCCTGATCTGTTTCCTGTGACCTACTGTCCGCTGTTCGCTTTCTGTCATCATTAAGACGGGATTCCCTTTCCTGATCTGTTTCCTGTGACCTACTGTCCGCTGTTCGCTTTCTGTCATCATTAAGACGGGATTCCCTTTCCTGATCTGTTTCCTGTGACCTACTGTCCGCTGTTCGCTTTCTGTCATCATTAAGATGGGATTCCCTTTCCTGATCTGTTTCCTGTGACCGACTGTCCGCTGTTCGCTTTCTGTCATCATTAAGACGGGATTCCCTTTCCTGATCTGTTTCCTGTGACCGACTTGCCGTTGTTCGCTCTGTTAGTTTGTAAACGTGCAGCACGTTGTTGCCTTGATTCACTTCATCTTGATTGTTGCTTTCTCAGTGCATCTCTCTGTCTTCTTTCAAGAATTGGCAGCCTTGGTCGTTTCTTTGGCGGCATTTTGTTCAGTTAGATTTGATCTTAATTTTTGTTTTCAGCGCGATTACAATCCTTCCTTCCCCGGGCAAAGTTGGGAACAAACAGTGGCCGAACAGTCCCTCGGCAAAAAGTTGACATGTACCACCGACGCTCTTTTTTATTTATATAGAGACGCTCTTTCAGTTATTTATATAGATGGCCATGGCAAGGAATAGATTTACTAAGGTAGGACGTAACCACATTGATTTAAGCGCTGTGAAATATCGTTCGGCATAACTCGTTAGAATGGACTACCTACCTACCTACCTACCTTGTTAGAATGGACAGCCTAGAAAAGTTAGAGATCAAAGAAAAGTAAGCTGTAATGAAGGAGAGCATAAGGATAAAATTAGCTATAATACGTGGGATGGGATACGACTTTTCATCCTCTGCGTGGTGTAAGGGATGGAGGTTAGATGCAGAGAAAAGTAAGCCATAATGAAGGAGAACCTAAGGATCAAAATAGCTGTAAATCACAGGAGGTAATACGATTTTTCTACGTGTGTGAGTCCAGGCTGACGGTTAGTCTCTTTCTCTTTCTCTCGTTCTCTCAGGCGGGTCGGGTCGGGTCGGGTTGGTTGGAGTTTTTTTTGAGATCCCCACATGACACTTGCTATCCATGCCAAGCTTGGTCCAGATCCGTAAAGTAGTTTCCAAGATTCTCGTGTGGACACACAGACAAACAGACTTCTTTGTTTTATATATATATATATATATATATATATATATATATATATATATATATATATATATATATATATATATATATATATATATATGCTGATAACCACAAGGAAAAAGAAAACACGAAGTTCCCAAGCGCTGTCGTGTAATTCACATCTTCAGGGGTGAGTACAGACTAAGGAGAAGTACAAATCAAGGTGTATATATACAGAGGGTGAGATCAGGTCCTCAATTGTCAGGTATTAGGTAATGACCCTTCTAATCTTTAGAAAGCACTGCAATGGTTGGTAGTCAGGTCAGAGGGTAAGGTGACCCAACCTTCTCACCTGGTTACAAATCTTCTTAATTGCAAAATTGTCCAGTTTGTACATGCCATTACTCAAATTCATGTTGACTGCTTCGGTATGTTCAATGAGACTAGATTCTATAATGTTCCTACTGTCAATTGAATTACATGGTAATATTGAGGAGGCATTATCCCAGTCAATGCAATGCTTGTTATCCCTCATATGAACAAACAGAGCATTGGATTCCTGGCCTGTCCTAACACTATATTTATGTTGTTTAAGTCTAGTTACAAGATCTTTACCTGTCTGGCCTGAGTAAAACATATTACATTCCTTGCAAGGAACCTTATAAATGCAGCCACCTGTATTGTTGGGGGAGTTCTTGATTAACATTTGTTTAACAGTGCATGAGTTTTTAAATGCCACATTGACGTTCCAGGTTTTTAGTTGTAAAGGAATTTGAGAGAAATTTTTGTGAAATGGTATTACTAAGAGATTCTTATGGTCATGGGTGGGCTTGGGATGAGTTCTATAAAAAGATTTCTTAGTAATGTTCAGGCATCTGTCTATGAAAGATCTCGGGTATTTAAGGTTTGAGCCAATATTATAGATATATTTATATTCTTTATCAATGAATTCCGGGCTGCAAATTCTCAAAGCACGTAAAAACATTGATGAAAATACTGACTGTTTGACTCTATTATGGTGGGCAGAATAATAATGAATGTATGAACACACATTAGTAGGTTTTCTATAAATACTGAACTTAAAGGTGTTACCTATTCTGTGTATCAGACAGTCTAGGAATGGCAATTTACAGTCATGCTCTAATTCCACAGTGAATTTGATCGAGGGGGCTAAGTTGTTAAGTTGTGGCAGGAAAGCTTTTAGGTCCTCATTACATGGCCAGAGACATAATACATCATCAACATATCTAAACCAGACTGCTGAAGGTGGTAAAATATTACTTAATAGTTTCTTTTCAAAGAATTCCATATATAGGTTGCTTAATACAGGTGAGAGTGGATTACCCATTGCCATACCAAATTTCTTAGCATAATATTCTCCATTGGTATGGCAATAGGTAATCCACTCTCACCTGTATATATATATATATATATATATATATATATATATATATATATATATATATATATATATATATATATATATATATATTTCATTTAGATCCACAATGGAAACGTCGATAAGATAAATTTTGATAAAATCACACAGGGAAAGGGGAAACAATGGAGCACCTTAGCTTTCGTCTTTATTCAAGACATCTTCAGAGGCATTGTTTCCCTTTTCTCTGTGCGATTTTATCAATA